>NW_020173405.1:1800463-1861196 GCF_003031525.2 Neophocaena asiaeorientalis asiaeorientalis
CCTGGTCGCTTACGCGCTGGAAAGAATCCTCTAGCTCTTTTTTCTCTCGTTCCAAATCCACTTGGGCTTGTCTGGCCACGGACACCTGTTTGGTCACCTCTGCATTCTGTAAGAGAAGCACAGTGTCTCGAACTAGCGTATCTCCAGCACAAAGGTCATCTTCCTTCCGGAAGAAATGACGGCATTCAGACCGTGAGTGCCCTAGAGTCGGACACAGACATCACTTTCCCACCTAGAAGGAAGCTGTCACCTTCAGATGCTCAACTATCAACTATTTGCCAAAATGATAAAGATGGGGGATAATGCTAATGCTAGTGGGGCTGGCACCTAAGGTGGAGCTCGAGATACAGGAGGCCAGGGAGCTGCGGTTTCCAAGAAACGGTGGGGACGCCAGCCCTGGAGAAGCCACGTGGTGTAAGTCACCGTCTCCCCCCGTGCAGCGGGGCCTGCGCGTGCCGATGGGGGGCGGTGAGGGTCCTACCTTCCGCAGCAGGTCGGCGTGGTTCTGCACCAGCTCGCTGTACTTCTCCTTTAGCTTGCTGTAGCGCTGCTCGTTGGCTTGGGCTTTCCCTGTATCGTCAAGGACCAAGGTGAGGGGTCTGCACTGGCGGGGACCCTCTGCCCTCCTTCCAATAAGCCAGAACCCCTAGAAGATCGTCCCTTTTTTTCACAAGCATATATACCTTCTTCTCCCTCAAAAACCCTACTGAAATAAAGTCCCCTGGGAAGTCTTCTTTAATGAAGAATTCACCTAATTCAAATCCCTCCACTGATGCATGCCTTGAGCATTTCATGCTCGGCATTTACTTTATCAGGGTTTTTGGCTTTTATGCCACGAATTTTCTTAGGCTCCGTCTCCTTCCTCCTCCTCTGTAGCCCCATCTCCGTGTTTGCAGCAGGGCCTCAAGTGGGGCTCTCAACCTGCCCGACACCGATCTGCCCTTCTGACTGGCGACACTGGCATTCACGACGGCCTCCCGGGCAGACTCGAGGCGGGGGCTCTGGTGCCTGGCCTCAGCCTCCATCCGGGGTCTCACCGGGCTCCGCCATCCCCGGCCCCACCCTCACGCCCAGCCCGGTGCCAGCCGCTCACTCTCGATCTCCGTCAGGCTCCGCTGAGCCTTCTCCGTGTCCTCTCGCTTCTTCTTGAGCTCGTCCAGCTCGGCCCGTTGGAACTCGCTGTCGTCGGCCGCCTGCTGCCGCAGGTGCTGCTGCTCGGCCAGCTCGGCCTCCAGCTCGCTGATGCGGCCCTTCAGCTGCAGCATGGCTCGATGGCTCTGTGGGAGGGCCCGGGGATGAGCGCTGGGCGGGCCGAGCGGGGCTGACCTGCCACGTCTCCAGCGCCGACCACATCAACACCTGGGTCTTCCTAAGAGGCCCACTCCCAAGGCCTCACGAGAGTGGAGGCTTCTGGTCACTACAAGCCACCCCCCAGCAACAACAGGGGGTGACGGCAGGGGAGTTCTGGTCCTGTTAGAGGGGCCTGGGAGCCGTGATGGACCAGCTGGAATGAAGAAGGAGAGGACATTTGCCGGTCCCAGGGTAAAGCCTCAGCACCAGACACTGCAAAGTGCCAGCAGAGCTACAAGTCAAACCTTCTCGTCGCCAAGTGAGAAGAGGTCTCTCACCGCACAGCTTCACAGCCAGCTGGTGATCACAATTATCTCCCACTATCACAGGGCCCCTGGAGCGCAGCTTAAATGCTGCTCTCAAGGGTAAGTGCACTGGAAATGCATAACGACCTGGTCAAGATGTGGCCCAACAAGGGTGGATGTGAAGCAAATTTAATATTAAAAGCTGTCATGCTCCGGTGAAGCCCAGACGCAGATCAGAGCCCAGTTCATACCTCAGTCTTCATGTTTTCCAGCTGTGCTTTCAGCACACTGATCTCTCTGTACAGTTGATCAATTAAGTGATCCCTAGGAACAGAAGGACAGCAAGTTTGCTTCCACTGTGCTTCTATCCCTTGCCTTTTAAATGCGAGCTAGGAGACCCAGGGAGGAGGTTAAAAGTCGATGTTAATTTGGGAACAATTCTTTGAAATCCTGTAAGTTATACGCTAAGACTGTCAGTGTTTCCAGATACTAATCTACCACCCACAGGTCCATGGGTATTTCAGCCTCATTCGATTTTCCTCTGGGATTTTAAAGGGGCCAGTATTGGAAGGTCAAGACATTTACCCAAGAAGCCCAAGAATTCCTCTTTGGTTGGGTGTGGCAAGTGAGATCATGGCTTAACTTAGCTTTTGTACCATGTGCTTTAACTCCACAGCCCGGACTCACTTCTCGTCCTTGTTCACGCCATTCTGACTGTTGAAATTGAAGGGATCACTGCTGGAGGAGCTGCCAAAGATGTCATCGAACTTGCTGTCGTATGAATTCTGCGGCGACCAGAAAGGAGTAAGGACAAGGTTAGAGACCCAGAGAGGTCAGCGTGGGTCTCACGAGTGACACGTGGGAACGGATACTTTCTTAATCTGGTTCAGGTCCACTTACGGAGCTTGGGTTAGAAGGTGGCTGAACTTGTCCCAGGTCCTCCTGCCCTCCCCGGGGCCAACGGGAAGGCCTGAGCTTCCTCCTAAGTGGTCCTCACCTGCTGGGAGGCATCCATGTCCATGAGGTCATCCTTCTCTAAGACCGGCTCGCTGTCGGGGGATGAGGCCTCGGCTGGGATCACCACCACGGGGCTGATGTGCTCTGACAGGGCGGAGGCTCGTAGGAAGTTGGGTGGGTTCTGAAAAGGGAAGACACATCCTCAAACCCTGCCCACCTGCCAGCCTCTAAGACAGCCTCCAGGACTCAGCAGCTCCCTGGGTGTGTGGCCTTACCTCTGGCAGCTGAGGGATCTGAATGAGCCGCTTGAAGTACTGAAGGTTGCTGGAGCGGTAGAAGAGATCTTTCAACCTAAGGGTGGAGAAAAGCCTGAGGGCTGCTGGGGGTCTTCACCGGCCCCGAGGAGGGGACACCCTGCTTTCCTACTGCCTGCCCAGCCCCCGGGCACAGGCTGCCAAGGAGATGGGCTCCGTGGTGCTAGGATGAATTATGACGCTGCAGGGAGAAATTATTTATAGCCAGTCCTCACTGACTGGGGGAAGAGTAATTCAAACCACAAAATCCTTTGGAAGCGTAGACAGTCCCAAGACTAATTTCTGCGTCACCGTAGAATATATGCTGTTGTTTGGCAGATGTATCTTCCTAGCAATGTTTGGCTTACAGTAATATTAAAATAAATTTCTGAGGATAAACCAACTAATGATACGAAGAGGGAAGGGAACTTAATTACTAAGGTAGATCTCTTTTTAATGAATTCACCTTATTTGAGAGCTATTTGCTATCTCCTCAACTAGACCATAAGCTTCTAGAAGGCAGAGACTGGGCCCTGCTGAGCTAGGTTTAAAATAGTACCGGGCCAGACATAAAAAGGAACGAAATTGGGTCATTAATAGAGACGTGGATGGACCCAGAGAGTGTCATACAGAGTGAAATGAGTCAGAAAGAGAAAAGCAAATCTCGTAGATTAACGCATACATGTGGAATCTAGAAAAATGGTGTAGATGATCTTATTTGCAAAGCAGAAATAGAGACATAGACATAGAGGACAAATGTATGGATACCAAGGGGGAAAGGGGTGGGGAGGGAGGAATTGGGAGACCGGGATCGATACATATACATTATTGATACTATGTATAAAATAGACAACTGATGGGAACATACTGTATGGCACAGGGAATTCTACCTAATGCATTGTGGTAAAATGGGAGGGAAGTCCAAAGGGAGGGGATATCTGTATGTGTATGGCTGATTAATTCTGTTGTGCAGCGGAGGCTAACATAACATTGTAAAGCAGCCATACTCCAATAAAAATTAATTAAAAAATAAAGTAGTACCAGGCATGGAGGAATTACTCAGCAATATTGGTTGAAGAAAAACCATTTATACTGTGTCCTAATCTTGGATGAATATGGGAATAAATAAACCCCAATTTTTTCTCTTCCTCAGGTCTCCATTTTGAATCTAAACACTGAAGGCCAACAAAACTGACGGCACCAGACATATTTTCTGAGATATAATAAAAGAGGGTCAGGGATCTCAGCACCCTCTCTCTGCAGCACAGAATTTTCTCCAGCTCAGCCCAATAAACGAAACTCCTGGGGTCTCATGATAACCTTTCAGATGCCAAGGTTAGGACTGTCCCTGTGACATCACTGTTGCTTTCCCCGAATTCGGGGACATTGAGGCCTCAGCTGCCGTGTCTGTGGAAGAGAAGGTAAGGCGGCACTCATGGGAAATGCTTTTATAACCTCAAAAAAATGAAAGGAAACAGAATCACCTGACCACACGTTCCCTGCTTTCTGGGCTGGAGCCAACAGTAATAGGCCCTGCTGCTTTCCTAAGCTACTGGAATTTAACATTCCAGGAAATCGGCCCCAGGGCCTGTCTCCTAGCATTTAATAGGTCATTTTTTATAGAATAAAAATACGAGGCTTTTCAGATGGAACAAGGAAACCGGGAGGATAGCACAACCCCGAACTTGCCCTCTCTGATTGCTGCTCAGGAACCAGCAAAAGAAGCCTAAGCTTGGGATCCGGGGGTTGGGGGTGGGGGTGCGATGCTTTTCCTGCAGTCAAGGGTTAAGAAATTAACAAGGAAAAAACATCATGCTCATGCTTTTCCCGCCCCATCCTCCTGTCTCTCCCTCCATTCCGCTCCTTCTTCTTGGGGCATGCTTAATTGAAAGCTGAGCTGGACTTATCTAGTCACCAATATCTTTTCCCTAATGCACCAGAATAATTTGCCGTTTTGTCAGACAAGCTCTTCCTCTTCTAGACTAGCTGATTAGCTTATTAATTCATTCAAACATGACTGAACGCTATAGGCTTAATTGACTGCTGTGAATCAGGTGCTAGAGGTACAATAATGGGCAAGACAGTCAAACAAAAATAAAGTCATGCTAAGAACCAGGAAGGAAGTAAACAGGGTGCTGTGATGGAGAATATGAGGGTGGGGTTGGAGGAGCAGAAGGTAGGCAAAAAGACCCCAAATGAGGGGCCAGAGACTGCCTTTGTGTGGAGGTGACTGATTAGCTGATTAGCTGATTAGCTTAGATGACCTGGATGGAGCTGGCTAGGCTGGGAGGAGAGCATCCTGAGGACAGGGAACAGCACGTGCTAAGCCTCTGAGCGCAGGCTATGTTCCGGGAACTGGAAGAGGACCTTATGTGGCTGAAACACTTGGAGAACTGGAGACAAGGTCACAGATGGCGGGCAGGGGCCAGATCATGTAGGGGCCTTGCAGACCACAGAGAGGAGCTTCGAATTGATTCTCAGTGTAATCAGAAGCCATTGAAAGGTTGTAAGCAAGGGATTTATGTTTTTACAAGGTCGTTCTAACTGCTGGGTGGGGATAGGATTGCAGAGGGCAGGAGCTGAAATCCAGAGCATCCCGTCCATATCGGAGGGTCCTGGTAGACAGCAATGGAAGTGGAAGAGATGGGAGATATGAACAGAGACCTCTTTGTCAATTATCATCTGAACTTGCTAATAGATTGGACACGGGGAATGAGGAAAATGGTGAGTTCCGATCTCTGTCCTAAGTGGATGGTGGGCAGCATTTACTGAGATAGAAGGGAAAGAAAAAGGTTTTTGAAGAAAACCTAGAGTTTAGTTTGAGATGTAAGTTTGGTATAGTGATGTCAAATAGACCACCGGGGATGTGAACCTGGAATCCAGAGGTAAGGTTGGGCTGGAGTTATATCTTTGGGAGTTGTCAGCATGTATACGGTATAAAACCATGAGAACTTTGGGAGAAGAAAAACGGAAGAGGATGAAGCCCTGGGAATAAAGCAGGATGACTGAATGAATGAAACTGTCTTTCTCTGTGAGGTTTATTAGAGAACCGATAGCTTCCCCAGCCATTGGTAGCTTTGCTGCCATCTTCTTTTCCTTCGCTTTTTAAAGCATTAAAGCAGATACCCTCACCCCTCGATGATTTAAAAGCAAGTGCTTCCTGCATGGATTAATTGACTTTATAGCACTTTTAGATTCGCCTTCCTTTCTCTCACTTAAGCCGCTTACTTTGTGAACTGCTCCATGAAGCGGTCCCGGTGGCCTTGCAGGGTGTCGGCTGGAAGACCTGGAAGAAATTGGAAAAGACTAAGAGGGAATAGGAGGACCAGAGGGCAGGCAAGACACAGCGGGAAGGGACCATCCCTCCTGGGGCTGGGGGCCAGCCCTGCAGGAAGGCATTCTTGACCTAGAGTTGCCCTGGGACTGGTAACCAAGAGGGCCCAGTGGGGCCAGCAGGGACTCTGGGGCTACTTATCAGTCAGATCTTTCCTTCTGTTTGCTCCTGGACTGCAAGCCACTCTCGACAGAGCAGGATGGAAGTTACGTCGCTAACTACAGCAGCGGTGACCTGACCCAAGCAGCAGGGTGGACCATGGCAGGCCCCAGAGGTGGGCTCCTTCCGGGGGGTTGTGTGCACTGGGCACACTGGGTGAGGCCCAGCACAGACATGAGTCTGGAGAGATCAAGAGAGCCTGCCAGAGACAGGCAAAGACTGCAGGACTGAGACCCTTGGGTTCAGGGGTATATGGGAACTCTCTGAACTATCTCTGCAACTTTTCTGTAGATCTAAATCTATTCGAAAAGAAAATATTTATTTTCAGAAAAGCATATACTGTATGGAGCATCCCTTTTTCCCTGACCACACAGTTCTCGAAGGTCTTGTGTATTGCTCTGCCTTTAAAGAAGGCCTTTAAACCCAAATAATTACCTGTCTCTTATCACAACTCACCACTTTATAGAAGGAAGTGGGGATGTCCTAGTGTACAACAATGGTTCTGTAGTATCTTAGGAACAAGTTCATCTGTATTCAGAGCTTCTATGCAACTGCCTGCCTTCTTTTCTTGGGATTTAGTCTACCCTCTCTGCTTCCTTCAGACACGCCCCCCTGCTCCAAAACCCTTCTAACCCTTGAACATAGAATTCCAACCTCCCTCCCATGAAACCCTCCTACATTAATGACAGTGATGCTGCTTCCCTTGTTCTGGTCTAAATAACCAGACTACTCCTTGTCAGTGACCTGTTCCAGAGTACCCCTTGTCCTAGACTTCTGCAATAAAACCTTGCTAATATCCATTTGAGTCTTGATTTTTCTCGCTTTTCCATCATCCATGCACTCTGACTGTGTACACCCTTCACGATGGCCACCTCACAGTGTGACCCAGGGACCAGCCACATCAGATTCATCTGGGATATGGTTTAACAATGCAGACCCTGAGGAAGCAGCACCCACACACATCGTTTTAAATAAGAAGCACAACTAACAAACGTAAGGTAGATAGCTAGTGGGAAGCAGCCGCGTGGCACAGGGATATCGGCTCGGTGCTTTGTGACCACCTAGAGGGGTGGGATAGGGAGAGTGGGAGGGAGGGAGACGCAAGAGGGAAGAGATATGGGAACATATGTATATGTATAACTGATTCACTTTGTTATAAAGCAGAAACTAACACACCATTGTAAAGCAATCATACCCCAATAAAGATGTTAAAATATATCTATATATATATTTCCTAAAAAAAAAAAAAGAAGCACATAAACGGATAAGAATGTCCACAAGACCAGTAGTTTCCAAAATACATTCCGTGAAACTATCCCAAGGATCTGTGGCTAGGGGAGGTATGGCCTTCCATTGATTTGAGCAGCCGTTTTATATTTTACATTTCTCCACAAAAACCCATTTGTGCAAAGAGACTGCGCTGATGAACTCTTTGGAAACTGACGCCTTTGCTCCTGTGGGTCTAGGCCGGGTCTGTCCTCATCTATGTGGTCTGCAGCGTACATGACACACATAGATGTTGACGTGGTAGAGCTGGAGGTGGAGGGTGAGGACCACCCTGAGTCACGGCTGTGGCAGGCCAGGTGCTTCCCTGAGCACAGCAAGGCTTAGCCCTGCTCTTCTATTCTCAAGACAGCCGGGAGCTCCAGGGCCTTCTGGGTCAGGAGCAGAAAGCCAAGGGCACTGGGGGGAGCTGCTTCCCTCCAGGGACAGCCTCAGGCTGTGAACCTCCTTCCGGCCAGAAGTTTCCAGAGATCAAGCCCCGTATACTCACAGGAGTGGAGTTTGAAGAGAAGTTTGACAGTGTAATCATAGAGGTGGCTGCAGTCCAAGATGACCTGGATCAGCGGGGCTAGGCGGCACTGCCCGGCTGTCGTCACTGACACGGAACGGGACATGTCCAGGGAGTTGAACACTAGGGGACAGAAAGGGGAGAGGCAGCAGAGCTAGGAAATTAGAGGCGACCTTCTCAGACGGGAGAAGGCAGGAGTCTAACACACGAGGACCTATTCTGTGCAATCATGATCTCATGTGATGCATCTAACCCTTTCAGCACTCCTATGGGGTAGCTAAGAGTATCGCCATCATACAGGGGAGTAAGTAACTTGAAGGTGATCACAAAGCCAAGAAGCGGTTTTGCTGAGAGATGGTGAGTTAAAAGCCAGAGCCCCAGTGGCCAGCGACGTCTAGACCAGGAGCCTGTGGCCCTGGCAGCCAAGATGCTCTGTGTGTCACAAACAGGTGAAATGAACTTGATCTACTCTGTGCACAGCCCGGTGGGAGGGATTTACTGGGGGAGCATCCCGAACGCCTCCTTCCGGTCTCAGGAGCTTCATGCTTCCTCCCCCACCTCCCTCCAATATGGGCAGGAAGAACACATCCCCTTTTAAGGTTTCTGATTTAATGGGGAGGTGGGCTCTTGTTCAAGGGAAGCCCTCCGTTTTATGGGGAATCAGTATTTCAGGATCGAAAGGGGCTTTTGACAGCCAATCCAGCCCTCTGTCTCAGGCGTGAACTTGGTCTCACGGTGATCTTGACCCTGAGAAGCACCCAATCTGGTGGTGCAATAGAAAACATGTGGGGAAACTATCAAACATTGATCAGAACACGAAGAAGGAAATAATTCAGCCTTGGCTTCCTACTGGCTTGTCACAGGGTTCTTGGAACACCACAAGGAGGGAAATGCAGGAACCCTGGTGGACAGTCGGAGGAGAGGCTGCAAGGACCCAGGGCAAGGAGCCAGGAAGAGGACGAACCATCAGGATCAAGGCTGACGGAGGTCCTTGGGGAAGCCGGTCAACGGAAGTACTGCCCTCCACTCTCCCGGGCTCCAGAAAGCAAGCTGCTCCCACAGACCCCTCCACGTTAACCCCCTGCCCCTTGCCCCTAGCTCCTAAACCAAGCACCTAGATGCCTGGCCGTGGACCCTGAGTGCACACCACTGGCCAGGCCTGATTTCCTCCCTGCAGAGGCTGCCCACCACCTCCGGAGACCCTGCACGTGGCCGGCACCAAAAGACTTTCCCTGCAGTCCCTCAATGAGTGGGACTGCCCCGGAGGAAAGCCCAGAGCCACTGTGTTCGGCCTTCCCGGGCTGTACTAGTCCCTGTTAACAAGCTTAGTCTGTCAAGTGAAAGAAAAAAAAAACCCAAACGGTTCTAATTAAAAGGCAGCTTTTCTTCTTGACACAAATTAAAAGCAGCTGTCACTGCGAGGCGGCCATCCCCAAATCTCCTGGCTTCCTTAGGCTCCACGCTGGCAAGGAACCCCAGGCCGCTCCATCTCCCGGCCTGCCTGCCGCTTTCCAGGAATGCCCCTTGGCATCTAGTAACATCTAGAGCTGTGTGACCGCGGGCAAGTTACTCAACCTCTCTGTGCCTCCAGATGCTTTTCTGTAAGATGCAGATGGTTCTAATAGCACATACCTCTTAAGGGTCTTGTAAGGAGGTCTCGTAAGGATTAAATGAGAATGTCCTATAAAGTTCATGGCAACAGTGCAGTGGTCCTTCCCATTTGCTTTGAGATTGATTAAAATCACCTGGGGAAATTTGAAAACTACTAATGTCTGCCTGCAACTCCTCCATGCCCCCGTCTTTTTTAATTGGTCTGGGGTAGGGTTGGGGCATTAGTGGGGTTCAAAAGCCCCCCCAGGTGATTCTAATATGCAGCCAGGGTTGAAAACTATTTTCTAGCTCAGCGCTTCTCAAACTGTAGCATGCATCAGGATCCCCCCATAGGATCACTCCAGTAGAATTCTGTGATGATGCAAAGGCTCTGTACGTGTGTCCAATATGCTAGCCACGTGTGGCTGCTGAGTGCCTGCAATGTGGTGAGTGCAACTGAGGCCCTGACTTTTGAATGTTACTTAATCGTAATTAATTTAAATAGTCACACGTGGCCAGTGGCAACACTGTTGGACAGTGCAGACTTGGGGAGTTTGTTAAAACAGACGGCTGGGCCCCACCCGCAGAGATTCTAATTCAGAAGGTCTGGGGTGGGACCCGAGAGTGTGCATTTCTAATACGTTCTCAGGGGATGCCGATGCTGCTGGTCCAGGGACCACACTTTGAGAATCACTGCAAGTGCACCAAATAAATGTTAATTGTAATTGGCCCACGTTTCCCGCATTTGAAAATGCAGGGCCTCCTTCCGAAGGTTCTGGTCCCAATCTTACAGGGTCACAGACTAGGATTCAGGAGCTGGAAAGACTTCTTCTAATACCAGCTCTCTCGATTTCTGTGGCTCACAAGAGGTGACTGAGGATGGGGGGCAGGTGGGGAAACGTGTAGAGGACGCTCTTGATTCCGAATCACTGCTCTCCGGGGGATGAGAAAAACACCGCCATTTAACGATGGAAGAGTTTGTGCGAAGACTTGGGGGAGCTCTCTCTAGAAAACTCTAGCTAATTCTCCCCAGATAATTCCAGAGCATTCAGCTGGATGTCGACAGTATTTTTTAAAAATAAATTTATTTATTTATCTATTTATTTTTGGCTGAGTTGGGTCTTTGTTGCTGCGCACGGGCTTCTCATTGCAGTGGCTTCTCTTGTTGGAAGCACAGGCTCTAGAGCGCAGTCTCAGTAGTTGTGGCTCGCTGGCTCTAGAGCGCAGGCTCAGTAGTTGTGGCACATGGGCTTAGTTGCTCTGCGGCACGTGGGAATCTTCTTGGACCGGGGCTCGAACCCGTGTCCCCTGCATTGGCAGGCAGATTCGTAACCACTGCACCACCAGGGAAGCCCGTTGACAACATTTTATGAACTCTGTCCACCTGTTGTTTCTTCACTGCTGTTCATGCAGAAAGCAAGCATTCTAAACTTGGTTGTTGAGCACTTGCTATATGCCAGGCATGGGGCTAGAACAGAGGTGAGCAGGCATGGTTCCTGATTTTTGAGGAGGAGCTCAGCATCTATTGCTAATAACCCAAGTGATCAATGCATACGGAAACAGAGCCAGGTATCACGGGATGCTGGGGCAGAAAGGGTGACTGTGCAGGCCACCTGGGCAGAAATACACCCTGACGGCCAGCCCAGCTGAGCAGCACACAAGCCTGGGCCAAAGGACCAGCCAGTGCTGGGGCCACAGTCTAGGGTCTGTCAGAGGCCGGAACTGTCTTTGGACTCTTGGAGGCCTAGGCTTAGCAGGGAGGCCAGCAGGGTGGGGATCGCAGTCTTTCCGCTCATGTGAAAATGCCCTTGGGCTTCAGCCCCTCCTTGCACCAGGGCCAAGAGAACAGACACAGTGTGGGCAGCTCCATCTCCCTGGCCCTGAACTGCACAACTTGTATGGAGACGGGGGCTAGGCCAGCTGGTCCAAGCAGGGAACCAGGCTGGGGGTTAGGTGAATGCCCAGGAAAGCCTGGGCCAGACGGGAGGGAGAGACTCACCAGTTTGGAAGAGGTTAAGTTCACACTCCAGGTAGTCGAACATTTCCACCGTCAGCTGGAAACTGGACCCAAGAGGAAAGAGAGCTTATACTCCACGGCCCGAGGCCAGCGCTCCACCTGTCCCGGCCCCCAAGCCCTGTACTGCCGCCAGTGTACACGTGCACACACAGACACACACAGACACACACAGACACGCACACACACACACACACACCAGCTTCAATTCTTAGCCCCAAACTAAGTGGATATTAAGGCCATTGGAAGATCAAGCAGGGCGAATTCAACAGTGAAAGCAGCAAAGAAAGAGGGGAGAGGGGCACAGAGAAGGGAGGCCTGGAGTGGGAGGTGCCCTGGAAGGGTTCTTGAGGAGGCACCAGGAGTAAGTGGCCCCAAGGTCAAGTCACTCAGGGGCTTTAGTCCCCACCCCAGCCACTGCCCTTGCCCTCAGGTCCTCTGTGACCCTAACCGGAAGTGACAGCATCTACCCAAGCTTTCTCTCTCATCAAGTCCAGAATGTGAGGACAGCCACTTACAAGTTGTTAACATCACTCTCTCCGGCCTCATCCAGCTGCCGGTCACTCATCTGAAGGTTGCCTGGGAACCTAGGATTCTGGAAGGGAGGCAGAGGAAATCAGAACAGGGCACCTCAAGAGCTCTCTATACAGACCAACTAAGCCGACATCAAGCAAGCCAGCCCCGCTGAGCTCGGGCTGCAGCAGGTGGATTCTGCTTGGTACAGGTGCCTGCATGCTCCCTGGGGAGGTGTGGCAGCGCTCACAGCCTCACACACGCACACACAGGTCCTGTGATTGGTTCACGGCAAAGAACACCCACCGCCCATCATCATAGGGGAAGGCTTCATCCCAACCCTGGGACCCGGGGGAGGGCCCCTCGCTCGCAGCCCGTGCCACAGACATCTTCACTGTGGTGCAATGACACCGAGCGTGTGAGAGCAGTCGGTCTTCAACTTGACACCCACACCATGCAGGCAGTGCAGCCTTTGCTTATTTCCAATATGTTCTGAATACTATCCTGGCTTCCCGCTGCCCTCTGGCCATCTCCTGAAGCGGCTATTGTGAGCTCAGGGCCGGCAAACCCATTCTCACATTAACTTTAGCAAAACATAATCAGTAAAATAAACTTGAAGGCTGGAAAATATTACATCGAGCACCCACACAGTCAGGGGAAGTTATGTGGGATCATCAGCTGTCGAGTATCTGTATCCTGCTCTCTTCCTCGGTGTGGTCTGTCTGGAGCGGGTGGAACACAGGGCAGCAGGGCAGGTGGAGGGGAGCACAGAGAGATGGGTGGCCAGTCCACCAAGGGGGCTCTAAATGCCAGTGTGAGTTCTTCAGGCTCTGAAGAAAGAAATCCTCCACGCCGGCACCTCCGTCTCTGGCTGTAACACCCGGCGCTCTGCCCTTGCAGCCCCTTCCTGCCCTCAGGCCCACCACCCCTGCTTATCTGCCTCAGAGACTCAGGCCGGTGCCTTTATCCTTCCGGTCGCATTTACTTCCTCATTCAGTCGGGACATTATGATGACCTGGTCCCCTTCTCCATTTCCACCGCCAGCTCCCTAATTCTGGCCATTTTCCCTCCCACCTGGCATGCCATTCTTCCTTACCTCCTATGTGCCTCATACCCACCCTTCAAGGGCCACCTCAAGACCCACTTCCTTCATTCTGCCCTTTAGGATGCCATATCCCTCCATCATTTCAAAACTTCCCTGGCACTTTTCTGCAGGCACACATACCTGCCCGGCACTATTACACAGCTACTGCAAGTGTATAAGCTTCTCTCTCCGACAGATCTGTAAACGCCTAAAGAGTAGACCCTTTTTTCTTAATCTTATATGCCACTTGGCACACATGCATTTTTTACATGCATTAAGTGTGTAAGAAATACCAGCTAGGGCTTCCCTTGTGGCGCAGGGGTTAAGAATCCACCTGCCAATGCAGGGGACACGGGTTCAAGCCCTGGTCCGGGAAGATCCCATGTGCCGCAGAGAAACTAAGCCCGCGCGCCGTAACTACTGAGCCTGCGCCCTAAAGCCCGCGAGCCACAACTACTGAAGCCCGCGCTCCTAGAGCCCGTGCTCCGCAACAGAAGAAGCCACTGCAACGAGAAGCCTGCGCGCTGCAACGAAGAGTAGGCCCCGCTCGCCACAATTAGAGAAAGCCCGCGTGCAGCAAAGAAGACCCAACGCGGCCAAAAATAAATACTAATAAATAAAATAAAATTCAAAAAATCTTATATAAAAAAAAGAAATATCAGCTAAAGTCATATCTTGATTAGAAGGTCCTGTGTGGAAACTTACTATATAAATGGAAGGCGTTGTTTCTATTAACAGTCAAGTCAGTGCTTCTGAAGTATTTTTATAAGGCCACCTGGTGGATCGGGTTCCTCTTTCTATTTGCAAAATGGGGAACAAAAGGTGCAGAAGACCTGGGCCAAAATCCCAGGCCCCTTGTCACATCCCAGGGGCCTGACTGCAGTTACTCTATAAAACGTTTCCTCTTACATAGCTGGGATATGGTGTGAACACTCCCTAAGAAGCCAGGCTGTCTCATTACCTGGAAAACCTGACAATTAAGCCCAGCCAGGTGTGAGGGGACAGGGCGGGGAGCTGGGGGAAGCAGGGGCGGGGGGAGTGCATGGCTGGCAGTGGCAGCAGGATTGTTGCAAAGACTCACTTTGGTGTGGTACTCCATCTTCGTTCTCAGCAGTTTGAGGTAGATGCTGCAAAGCTGCCCATACCCCTCACTCAGGTGGCCCTTTCAGGATGAGGAAAGAAAGCTGGGTGTCAACACGAAGAACATTGGTTTGAAAGATCTACAGCCAGGATTTCTTTTTGAAAGAATATATATTTTGTGTGAGTATGAAAATAACATACATCCACTGTTGAAAATTTGGAAAACGTAAAAAAGTACATATGCAAACAAATCACTCTTAACCTAACCACCAGATAGAATCATATATACACTATTGATACTATGTATAAAATAGATAACTAATGAGAACCTACTATATAGCACAGGGAACTCCACTCAGTGCTCTGTGGTGACCTAAGTGGGAAAGAAATCCAAAAAAGAGGGGATGCATGTATACACATTGCTGATTCACTTTACTGTACAGTAGAAACTAACACAATACTGTAAAGCAACTATACTCCAACAAAAATTAAAAAAAAGAACTACAATGAGATACCACCTCACGTCTATTAGGAAAGCTAATATCAAAAAAAAAAAGTGCTGGGGAGGATGTGGAGAAATTGGTACCCTTGGACACTGTTAGTGGGGATGTAAAATGGTACAGCAACTGTGGAAAACAGCATGGCAGCTCCTCAAAAAACTACAAATAGAATTACCATGTGATCCTGAAATTCCGTCTCTCAGTATATACTCAGATGAATTGAAAGAAGGATCTTGAAAGTACTTGCACACCCATGTGCACAGAAGCATTATTTACAATAGCTAAAACATGGAGGCAACCAAAGTGTCCATCAACAGATGAATGAATAAACAGAATGCGATATACTCATACAACGGAATATTATTCAGTCTTAAAAAGGAAAGTCTGACACGTACTACAACATGAATGAATCTTGAGTACATTATGTTAAGTGAAATAATCCAGTCACAAAAGGACAAATCGTGTATAATTCCATTTATATGAGGTACTTAGATTAGTAAAAAATCTTGAGACAGAAAGTAAAACGGTGGTTTCTAGGGGCTGGAGGTGGGGAGGGGAATGGGGAGTTATTGTTTAATGGATATAGATTTCCAGTTTTACAAGATGAAAAATTTCAGAGATGGATGGTGAGATGATTATACAACAATATGAACGTACTTAATACCACTCAACTGTACACTTAAGAAATGCTTAAGGCAGTAAATTTCATGTTATGTGTATTTTACCACAATAAAAATTTGGAAAATTTTTAATAAAATGTTGATATACATTGAAAAACGAAATTAGAAAGAACATTTGGAAAATGTAAAAAAGTACATATGCAAACAAATCACCCTTAACCTAACCACCAGATACAATCATGGCTAACATTTTGGGGTTCACAAGGTTATTTTTTCAATTTAAACAGAGTTAATTTTTTAGGGGAGTTTTAGGGTCACAGCGAAATGGAACAGAAAGTACAGATTCCCCATGTCCCCCCCGTCCCCACACATACACAGCCTCTTCCACTGTTAACATCGCTCACCAGAGTGGGACATTTGTTATCATTGGTGAGCCTGACGCATTGTTATCATCCAAAGTTAAGTTTACGTTAGGGTTCACTCTTGGTGCTGTACGTCCTATGGGTTTTGACAAATGTATAATGACATGGATTTACCATTATAGTATCATACAGAGTATGATACTGCCCTAGAAATCCTCTGTGCTCCACCTTTATTTTAAAAGATAAAATGGGATCAATATGGTTTTTTTCACTTAATGTACTGCAATTTTTTCCATCTTCTTAAATTTTCTTCTGTATCATTATTTTTCGTGACTACCCAGTACATTTTAAGTCTGTACTGTAATTTACCAGACCAGCTCCCTACTGTTGTGTGTTTTAATTGTAGCCAAGTTTTTCTATGTAAACTATGTTTCGATGAACATTCTTACAATATCATCTTGTGTACAAACATCCTTTGGGTAAATTCTGGACGATGTTTCTCATTTAAGAACCTTAAGTCTCCCATCCTTAGTAATCACAGTCTGACTACGGGCTATCTCCTTCCTTTTGTCTCTCTATCTAAACACGGGAGAACAAACACCTCCTCCAGATGGATTTCAACAGACTAAGAGTACCTATGGTATTATACCTGGGATGGGGGTTTGAAATGGGACTAAACCCAGCTGGTAAAGAAGAAGCCTTCCCATGGAGTCTGCCCATGCAGTCATGTCCTAGGTGCCTGGGCAGAAGCTAGGCTTAGCAGACTCCCCATTATATACAAAAGAAAAGGGAAATGGGGCACACAGAACCTTAAACTGAATAACTGTGGCTCCCACGTGACTCTTGACTTCTACATTTTCTTCTAAGTGCATCTACATCCTCTAGCGTAGAGGAATCCTTTGAAAGGTGCCTCAAGGGGCACCAAAGAGAGTTGAGTAATCAAAGGAGTTTAAAAACATCAATGCCAGAGATGACAGTATTGCATAATGTATTAATTTTCTATGAAAATTCGTATTTTATGATATACTTGTTCATTATAGAAAAATCAGAAAGTAGTGAGAAGTAGAAAAAGCAAAAATATGCTCATCATCAAAGACAACTATACTTCATGTGAAAATGTATGAGGATCAAGAAGGTGGGGACCTCCCTGGTGGTGCAGTGGTTAAGAATTTGCCTCCTAATGCAGGGTACGTGGGTTAGATCCCTGGTCAGGGAACTAGATCCCACATGCATGCTGCAACTAAGAGTTCCCATGCCACAACTAAGGAGCCCGCTGGCTGCAACTAAGGAGCCCACCAGCCACAGCTAAGACCCGGCACAACCAAAAATAAATAAATAAAATGAATAAAAAATTTTAAAATGGATTATATTTAAAAAAAAAAGTAAAAGGTGAATGGATCAAAGACTTAAATGTAAAATGCAAAACTATAAAACTCCTAGAAGATCACAAAGGAGAAAACCTGGATGACCTTGAGTATGGTGATAACTCTAGATACAACACCAAAGGCACAATCCATGAAAGAAATAATTGATAAGCTGGGCTTCATTAAAATTAAAAACTTCTACTCTGGGACTTCCCTGGTGGCGCAGTGGTTAAGAATCCGCCTGCCAATGCAGGGGACATGGGTTCGAGCCCTGGTCCAGGAAGATCCCACATGTTGCAGAGCAACTAAGCCCATGAGCCACAACTACTGAGCCCACACACTGCAACTACTGAAGCCTGCGCGCTCTAGCACCCGTGCTCCGCAGCAAGAGAAGCCACAGCAGTGAGTAGCCTGCGCAACACAGAGTAGCCCCCACTCGCCGCAACTGGAGAAAGCCCACGCGGCAACTGAGACCCAACATGGCAAAAACAAACAAACAAACAAACAAAAACTTCTACTCTGCAAAAGACACTGTCAAGAGAATGAGAAGATAAGCCACAGACTGGGAGAAAATATTTGCAAAAGACATATCTGATAAAGGACAGTTATCTAAAACATACAAATATACTCCTAAAACTCAACAATAAGAAAACAAACAATCCAGCTAAAAAATGGGCCTAAGACCTTAACAGAAACCGTATGAAAGATGTTTAGATGGTCAATAAGCATATGAAAAGATGCTCCACATCCTATGTCAACAGGGAAATGCAAATTAAAACAATGAAACACCACCACATACCTATTAGAATGGCCGAAATCCAGAACACTGACAACACCAAACACTGATGAGGATGCAGAGCAACAGGGACTCGCATTCACTGCTGGTGGGAATGCAAAGTGATACGGCCACTTTGGAAAATAGTTTGGTGGTTTCTTACAAAACTAAACATACTATTACCATACGATTCAACTATGGAGCTCCTTGGTTTTCACCCAAAGGAGTTGAAAACTTAAGTCCACACAAAAACCTGCACACGGATGTTTGTAGCAGCTTTACTCATAATTACCAAAATTTGGAAGCAACCAGGATGACCTCCAGTAGGTGAATGGATACATAAACTGTGATGCATCCAAACAGTGGAATATTACTGAGCAGTAAAAAGAAATGAGCTATCAAGCCATGAAAAGACATGGAGGAAACTTAATTGAATATTACTACGTTGAAAGAAGCCAGTCTGAAAAGACTACATACTATATGATTCCAATAGAGCACAGAGGATTTTTAAGTCTTTGAAAATAACCTGTATGATGGATACATTTGTCCAAACCCACAGAATGTACACCACCACAAGTGAACTGTAATATAAACTATGGACTTTGGTGATTGTGATGGATGTGTCAGTAGGTTCATCCATTAGGCGAGGCTATGCATGTGTGGGGGCAGGGCAGGTATGTGGAAACTCTGTACTTTCCACTCAATTGTTCAGTGAACCTAAAACTGCTGTTTAAAAAAATAAGATCTTAATTTAAAAAAAAAAAGTAAAAGAAGTTTCTAACTTCAGAAACTCTTAGTCAAATGGAAGAGACAGACTACATAGGAAAAAAGACCTAAAAGAATTCTATTTTGGATAACAAGGCAGGCAGGCTAGGTAACTGGGTTGACTTTCCCACTGAAAACTACTAACAATATTGAGTGGAATATTAAAAATGCTTTGAAGGCATTAATGAACTTGCAAGAGAGTAAGAAATCCTCAGGCCAGGAACTGAGTAATTCAGATATTCAGAGAGCAAATGACTTGATGGGGTCAGGGAATGGTGGGGAGGGGGCACTTTGCCACACCAAGTGAACCTGAGTTTTGGTTTTCTGGGCCTTAAGGCCCAGGTGGTGAACAGGAGGCAGGGCTCTCACCTGCGCAACTTGAGGAGTCTAGTGGAAGAGCCAAAAGACTTCCTCCGCTGTGCAGGGGAATTAAGGGTAAATTGGAAATAACACACATGTACTCCTGCACTGAAGGAGTCGCCCCTGAGGACTGCAAAGAAAATCTACTGCCTTAAACCACTGTTGTGATCAGAGGGCGGAAAAAACTACTGCTGAGAATTGGACCCGTGAGCCAGTCCTCAAGGGGATCTGCTCAGAATTCACATAACTTTTAAGCTGAGAATTTAATTTAGAGTGATCTTAATGGATGCAAGTGCCAATTCCCTCTGGAGGAAGCTGCCTTTGTTAGAATTCAAAGAATTCCCACCAAAAAAATCTCCAGGAAAATGAGCAGCTCACAGTAGAAAAGTAACTAAATACAAAAAGAAACTACATAGCAGGAGCAAAATTCATCAAAACAACAGATGGCAGAAACAGACCTCTAAGGGCTTTAGATACTAGAATTATAAAAAGTGATATATAAAACCACTATATTTAACAAGCCTAAAAAAAATTAGAGACTGTTTCAAAATATATGCAGGGCACAATAAATTATAAAGAATGCCAAGCAGATTAGAAAAAACCAAACCAAACCAAACCTAAAATTCCAAGAAATGAGAATGATACTAAAATTGAAAACCTTATGGAGAGGTTTAGCAACAGATTAGACCCAGCTGAAGAGGGAATAAGTGAACTGAAAGCTAGATTTACTGAAATTATCCAGAATGCAGTATAGAGACAAACAAACAGGTAGAAAAAAATCAAATAGTGGTTTAAAGACATGGGGAATAGAGTGAGAAAGTCTAAAATACTGCTAACCAAAGCCTCAGAGGAAAACAAAGAATGAAGCAAATCAATATTTAGAGACAATGAGAATTTTTTGTAACTGATAAAATATAATAATCTACAGATTTAAAAAGTCCAAAGAATCTAGAATAAATTCACACCTAGATAAATACTAAGAACTTAAAAACAGAGAAACAAACACAGATTAGCTTCAAAGAAGCAATGGTAACTCTGACAGCAGACTTCATAAAAATGATGGAAGCCAGAAGTCAGTGGAAGGACACCTTGACTAATATCTTCCATATGCTGAAAGAAAAGAACTATTATCCCAGAATTCTAAAGTCAGAGAAAATATCTTCCATGAATGAGGGTGAAATAAAGACATTCTCCATCAGGTAAAAGTGGTTGTTTGCCACCAGCACACTCTCACTAAAGGAAGTTCTAAAGGAAGTAACTCAGGCAGAAAGAAAGAGATCCCAAATGGATGGCCTGAGATGTAAGAGGAAATGAAGAGTGCAGAATAAGACAATTAAAATAAAATATTTTCTAGGGTCTAAAAGCAACAAAAATTAAAAAGCATGACAACAACATACAAGGGAGTGAATGGAGTTAAAATATTCTAAGGTCTTTGTGCTATACTGGAAACAGATATGATATCTAGACATTGATATGAATTTTAGACATTGATAACCTAAGCATGCACTTTGTAATTATTAGATAACATTATCAAAAAATTAAAAAAAAACAAAACCTCTGCTTTTATTTTTTATCTTCCCACTAGTAATGAGGGGGAAACTGAATGAGAAAGAAAATACCCAATCAATCCAAAAGAAGGCAAAAATGAGAGAAATAGAAACAGAACAGATGGGACAAATAGCATAAAATAAGATGGGAGATATAAATCTAAACATATTATGAATTATAATAAATGTAAACAGAGTAAGTGTCCAGTTGACAAAGACTGCCATCTTGAATTTAAAAAAAATCCAACTAAATGCTATTGACAAGTATATTTCTAAGACAAAAGAATATAGAAAAGTCAATCAGTCAATCACTGTGCTGTACATCTGAAACTAATATAGTATTATAAATCAACTATACTTCAATTTTAAACAAAAACTGACCATGAGCTAGCTCACACAGCAAGTCTCAAAAAAACTTCGAAAATCAATATCATAATGATTCTCTGGCCACAGTGCAATAAATATATATGTAAAAAATATTAAAAAGAATATAGAAAAGTCAAAAGTAAAAGGATGAAAAAAGATATACCAGATAAATTCTAGCAAAAAAAGGAAAAAGACCTAAACTTTCCATGTTACAGAAATGTAATAGAAAGCTCTCTAGCATACAGTTGGGAGTTTGGGGGACAAACCTCTGCTTTGTTTAGGTTAACTAGTCTTGTGACATAGGAAAAGCTGCTTCCCTCTCTGGGCCTGTATTTCTCGTCTATAATGGGTAGACTGGACAACATAATTGCTAACATTTTGTGAGTGCAGACAGACACAGGTAAGAATTGGAAGGAAAGAGCTAACATAGCAGTTCTTAACCAGTGGGGCAAAATGACACATCAGAATCACCTGGGGAGATTCTTCAAAGGGCAAATTACCTCCTGTCCATACACATACTCCTTGAATCTAGAGGGATTCCGGTATGTGTACAAAACCACTCTTTTCAATGTATTCTGATATTGCCACCTACCTCCTCCCTCTTCCTAAGGCACTGAGAATCCCTAGACAGGAAAGAAAAACCACTGGCATTAAGGATTGGGAATGCCAGTTCTCAATGTACTGTGACCCCAATGGGACCAGTAGAAGAAAAGAAGTAGGAACTGTGACAGTGTCACTGCTGAAGGATCCCAATGCCCAGAGAGCATTATGACATGAGCTTCCATCGGCAGGAGAAGCTCCCAAGCCCTAGAACTTCCCTACAGCTTCCAGGGACCCCAGGTAAGACTGTGGATATCATGGTTCCATTTGGGAGCATCTTTGGCTCCCTCCCTGATGTTCATGAGAGAAATGCTAAACAAGCTGAAAGAGATGAATTTGCTCCATTCCACAGTCCTTGTTCTGTGTCCTCTGGGAAAGGATAAGGTGGCACAGGTGGCCCCTGGGTGCGTGTCCAAACTCACCCACATCCTGCTCATGTCACTCAATTCGTTTTTGTATCTCAGAGAGTCCTTCAGGACCTAGAGAGAGAAGGAGAGGAGACACAGGATGGTGAAACATGGGTCTGGGGTGGAGGAGAGAGGGTGATGGGAGAGAGACGAAGCCGTCTATGAAATTGGTACCCAAGAGGCCAGGAGATGGGGGCAGCTGCCATCCCCTGTGCGAGAGTGGAGAGTGGCTCTTGTGACTCAGGCAACTGCACTTTCCCCACATGGGTCCCTGGATCCCTGCCCATCCCCTGCAGCCCCAGGAACTCACGTTTGGGTGTCCATCCCGGAGGAGTTTGTGGAACACGTGGCAGAACTTCCAGCAGAGCACAGCGTTGCTGGAGAGGGGCAGCCGGTTGACAACAGACCAAAAGGTCTGCGCCCCCTTTTCATGGTGGGTGCCCAGTATGCACGGTGAGGGAAGGTCATGGAAAACAAAGGCAACCAACCCTGGGATGAAGCCTCTAAAGGCCACCGCGGGGGCTGTGTGTTGTTCATGGCGCCTGGCACTACCCATCAGGGGGCACCGCTTATAATGAAGCCACCACAGATCTGTACAAGTATCCTGGCAGTTTTTTGGCGGATGGCAAAAAAGTGCTTCCTTCTAATAAAATCCATTTTATTAGATGATTTCCAAAGAGACAGCCATGTCTTTTGGGAGAGGTGTCTTATCCTAACTTGCACAAGTGCATTCTGGGCCAGCAGTGGCTCTGGTTGGCCTTTAGTGGGAAGATGCTTCGGTTGGAATTAGGACTTTGCTGTGGGAAGACAGACTCTGCCCTTCCTCTAGGTTTGCCGAGTTTGTGGTAGGGCCTTTGTGGGGAGGTGGGTGGAGGGTGTGGTGTGTGTGTATAATTACAGCTAACATTTTAACAACACAATACAGCCTCTCAAAATTCTTTCTTGTACACGATTCCAAAGCAAGGGTGTGCTTCAGCTCTTCAAGTGCCCTGGCCCCTGCTGGGGACCCTACCCCCTGGCTACTGACACCCTTGGCTTCTCTTCCAGGTAGCGTCTGACTCCTCTCCCATTACGCATTGTGCTCTTACCCTGAAAGAGGCAGTCTTTGTTTAAAATGTATTTTCCCTAAATTTAAAAATGATGCTTTCGGGACTTCCCTGGTGGCGCAGTGGTTAAGAATCCGCCTGCCAATGCAGGGGACACAGGTTTGAGCCCTGGGCCGGGAAGATCCCACGTGCCGTGGAGCAACTAAGCCCGTGTGCCACAACTACTGAGCCTGCGCTCTAGGGCCTGTGAGCCACAACTACTGAACCCGTGTGCCACAACTACTGAAGCCTGCACGCCTAGAGCCCGTGCTAAGCAACAAGAGAAGCCACCACAGTGAGAAGCCTGTGCACCGCAACAAAGAGTAGCCCCCGCTCACCGCAACTAGAGAAAGCCCACACGTAGCAACGAAGACCCAACACAGCCATAAATAAGTAAATAAATAAATAAAATGACGCTTTCACTCCACCTCTTCTAAAAACCTTCCTGGCCTCGTTCAGGGGTGCCTTCATTTCCCAGCACCTTGAATTCCCTGTATGAGGACTCCTGGGGCCACTTCCTTCTGAGATCCAATTCCAAACACACCCGCCACGTGGAGTGCCTGCCACGCTTTGCGTGTAATAAATGTCCTTCTGGCCTCGAGTGACTTTAACAGAGCTCCAGGCCTCCGTAATTAGGGAGCCCCTCCCACTTTTTTTTTTTTTTAACTTGGAAGACATTTACATTTATTTTAACTTTCCCACATCACCAATCATGGATGAGTGGCTTGTATCTCCATCAGGAAAACACAGCACTATCGAGTTACTATTAATATTATATCCAATAGAGAACTCAATCTTTGGTCACAGCGTTAAGAGCTCCTGGATTTAGTCCCATCAGTCCTCTCTGAAATGACCTAAGGGAGCCCTTTCTGAGGCAAGTAGAGGATTTCCACATTTCTTTTGTAATGGATGCTTACACAGGCCTCACACACCCGGTAACTGGGTACCATTAACCCCAAGTATGTCAATGTCCTCAGAACTTGCGGCTTTTTAATCCAGGCTCAGGTAAGAAGCACTGCACCATTTAGGAAAGACTTGCCTCAGGTTAGAAACCATGAGACTCACCCGAAAGACAAGTTGTTTTGCTTCTGAGCTGTAAAGTGTGGTAAAGTTCCCTCCCTGGACTGAAATTTGAATTTCGAGAGGGGCTGCCTTGAAAACGGACTTTTGGGTCTAGAAGCTGAAATCAGCTTTTGGTCTTAGAGAGATTCTGAAATAACTTATGGTTTCACCTCAAGCACAGCCCCCTGGGACTAGAAGGAAGCCAAGAGGAGAGATGGACAGCCCCCTACCCTCAACTGAGATGATTTCTCACAGTAGGTTGTGGCTCCTTTACCGGAGAGCAATCTCCCGAAACAGAAGCCAGGGACGTGTGGAGCTGGCCGGGCACCCCGGCTTGGAAAGAGGCAAGCAGACCTTTCTGTCTTTCTTTAATTTTCTAAGCATTTTAACGCACCCAATTCGTGTCAGGCACTTGGGGATATAAAGAAAGTAAGACTTCAGTCCTCAGCCCTCCAGGAGTGGATACCACAGTCGGGGGTGTCAACCTGTTCACCAGTCAGGCACCAGGGATAAATGGTTGTCTGAACAGCATTTCTAAATGAAACCAGGTTTCCAAATGCTCATTCAGTTGGTAATGAGGGTAGCTGATGTTCTTTAAAAGTACTGATAAAGAATAAATGTTTTGTGAGATCTTTAGCCTTTAAAACCCTACTGTATGGAGTGGATCTTTTCAACATTTATCCACCCCTTAGAAATTGTGAGGCAGAGAGACTCCCAGAATGTCAGAGCTGGAATGTTAGGCCTTTGAAAGCTTCTTTAGCCAACACTTTTATTTGACGGACAAGGGAATTAAGGCTCACAGAGGTCCCACTGGGCCCACTCGAGGTCCCAGAGAAAGTCAGAGAGCCCCAGAGATGAGATTTCAGAATCTCCCTCTAGGTCTGTTCCATCACCCCAGGGAGCCTCCCTGGCAAGGTGTGACCTGGCCCGGCCACTACAGGCCTGGCCCTCTCTGTGCTCACACCCATCCAGAGGAGCACACTGTCCTGTGACAACTGTCTCTCTCTTACTTCATATCTTGCACCAGACTGACTGATCAGTATTCTTAGCAGGGAAGGGTCAAGACTGGGTAACTCCCTGTGAAAATCAATTGGGCCACCAATAATGAGGGCTTTTCTTGGTTTGGTTTTCTTGACTGAGTAAAGCATCAAGGGCATAAAAAGGCAAGGTCTGGCTAGGCTCACGGTTGGGCCAGGCTTCTGGGGTACCTGGTAGAGGTTCTATAGCCCCATCTTGCAGCAAAGCCCTAATTCCAACCAAAGCATATTCTGCTAAAGACAAGCTGCTTTCCTTCCAGTGAAGAGCAGTGCATGCTCTTAGCAACATTTCCTGAGGGCCTGACCTGTTCTGGGCATCGCACTGGCAGTGCCGGGCTTCCATGGCCTTCTAACCTGGAGGGTCTCCTCCACAGAGGGGCGGGGGTGGGATGACTTCAAGATAGGTTGTTCCAACCCAACTGGCTGTGGTGCAGCCACCATGCTGAGCCCCAGCAAGAAGGAACTTCCCATCGCAGACAGAAGCCCAGCCTCCCCTTGCCCTGTGCTTGGCCCTAGCACACACAGAGACCAAGCCTTGGCCCACTGGCAGCCTCTCCTCCAGGATTCGGGGATTAGCCCTCGAGTACCTGGACTTGACCTCAAGGGCAGGTCCCGAGGAATCCATCGGCCAGGTTGCCTGCACTTCCCTCCAAAGCCACAGACCCATGACGGTGGTCACCCAGGACCTCCACCAACTTGGTGTGGGGGGCTTGGCAAAAATCTTCAAATCACCAGTTCCCTAGTCCACCCTGATCTTCTCATCTTCTTCCCTCTGGTTTGGGGTGAACCAGTTCACACAAGTGGCTCTGATTCCCATGGTAGAGCCCTTGTGTCGGCTTAAGGCCAACCGCTGCCGCCAAGGCCTCTGTTTTGCTTTCATGTCCAGAGAAGGGCATTTGAGCATGTCTCCAAGGGGGTGGTCAGTGTGGCAAGGTGCAGGGCCAGAGCGCTTTGATGGTACAGGTGAAAACCCCTCTGGTGCCCCGAGGAAATCTCTCAAAGGAGAGTAAATTCAAAGGACTCGGTAGTTCTGAAAAGCTAAGTCCCAGGAGAGAGGCGAGACTGGGCCAGATGGCCGCTTTGGTCCCTTCCACCTCAACAGGCTGTGGGCTCTGAGGCCAGCTGTTGCCAACCCACACTGTTCAGACCCTGCTGGGGCCTGGCCGGTGGGGGGCGGTTCTCCTTCCTGAAGCTGAGCAAGGATGCCTCACCCCGACCTCATTCCCCACCCCCCCACCCCTGCCCCCCCGCCATCTGACCCCCTTGGGGTCGGTCCTCCAAGCAACATCTAAAAGGATATTTCTGGCGTGTTTTTCCTTTACAGCCACTTCCTGCGTATTAATGGCCTTATTGATGCTGACAGTCTGAAAAACAAGAGGGAGGGGGGAGGGGAAGGAGGATGAGATGAATAAGCTTCTGACAGTGGCTGGGACCCTCCCAGACGCCCCGCCCCTTCTCCTCCCTCCGCAGACCCCTCTGCTCCACTGTCCCCTTGCAGGGCCCCCCTGCGGGGGGCAGAGGTGGGCAGCACTCCCAGGCCAGCTGGCCCGGGCTGTCCTAAGGCAGCGGGCTTTGCTGCCTGGCATTGGCTGTGCCCAGCTGCTGCGCCCGCATGCCACTCATTCACTTGGCCCAACATGGCAATTAAAGCCTGCACAAAGGGATGCCTTTCATCCTCCAGGGAAACATTATTTCTCCGGGAGCAGGAGGAAGAGGCGCTGAGATCAGGGAGGGGCTGTGGCTCAAAGACCGTCCAGCCACCCCCTCTCTCACAGCTAGAACCTTCCATGGAGCCTACCCTAGCTGGCCCGGGTTGACAGTGGTCACTCTCCTCTCTTGTTTCCCTGCTCTTGGGCACTTTCCAGCTCCTAACCAAATTCCCTTTTATTTTCTTACTTCTATCCTAGGGCAGGACGAATATTCACTCCTTTCTGGTCGTTTTAAAAATCGTAACTCTCTTCTGAAGTAAGCAAAGCACGTTATACCTGTAAATGTAACTTACACACACACATACATGGGATCGTATCGTGTAGGCTGTTTTTTGAAATACAGCCTTTTTCTGTTTTGCTTTGCTTCCTTCCACAGACATCATTCTACCCCCAACCCATGTTAGCAACCCGTTATGCATCCTGCACGCGTGCACGCACGCACGCACACACACACACCCCTACATCCCGAAGGGCTTATTTTTGTCACTGTTCTATAAAACTGGGACTCTCATGCACAGACATTTTCACATCTTGCTCTTCTCACTTGAAAATATCCCATGAAACATTCTCCAAGTGAACTGGCAAAACGCTAGCTCATTCTTTAAAAAGATAACATAATATTCCATGGCGTGGGTGGATGTGATTTATAGCATCCCGTATTGGGAGGCAATTTATTTCCAGTAAACTATTTTAGTAAACATTCTTGTACATACATCCTTATTAATTGAGGCTTTCGTTTCCAAGGGATAGAGTACTAGGAGTGAGATTACTGGGTCCACTTTTTTTTTTTTTTTTAAACTTTTCATTATGGAAAAGTCCAAGCACACACAAATATGATGATTAGTCTAATAAGCCCTCATATAGTCGGTCCCCAGCACCAATTATTATGAACTTGCATCCAAACATGCATCCTTATGGGTGAGGGGTCACAAACATTTTCTGTAGAGCCAGTTAGTAAATATTTTAGGTTTTGCAAGTCACATGCTCTCCATCACAACTATTCAGCTCTGCTGCTGGAGGGAAAAAGCCACCTCAGCGATACTAAATGAATACGGAACTGAATGACTGTGGCTGAATTCCAATAAAACTTTATTTACAAAACCAGGAGGTGGTCTGGATTTGGCCTGCACCTCTAGTGTGCTGACCCTTGCTTTATACCATTGGTCACTGATTCCCTTGCTCCCTGGATTATCTGAAGTAAATTCTAGGCATTATACCATTTTACCAGTAAATATTTCAATAAGAACTTCTAAGAAAAAAAAAAAAAGACTCTTTAAAATTTAACCATAATACTATGATCACACCTAAAATTTGAAGGATAATTTCTTAATGTCATCAAATGGTTGGTGTACACATTTCTCTCTTGTGTTAAACAAACAAACAACTTTCTTGCAACTGTTCTAATCAGGATCTAAACAAGGCTGCCATCACGCTTTGTAAACAGGCTCTAACAATTCACATTTCCACTGGCAATGTTCAAAAGTATCCCCTCCAACTTCTTTTCATTTTTGCCGGTCTTACGGGTGTAGCGACATTTCATCATGAACTTGTAATTTCCTAACTGCTAGGAAGTTTTGAGTATTTCCTTATATGTTCCCATGGTTGTTGATTGCCTTACCTAGTGAAGTATGTTCATCTTAGCTTTTATAGCTTCTATGTTTACTTACAGTTTCTCCTGCCCCATGTTTATACTGGTAGACTCTTACATTTTCCTCTAAGTGTTTTATAGTTTGTATTTTATTGTGTTTGAATCTTCATCTGGAAAAAATACATACTTATGTATATGTCATATATGTATATGTACATGTATATGAGTATATTTGGTACAAAATAGGTTATACCAAGATATGGTCTTTTATATCTGGTTTACATAACTTTTGGGTGTGTTCTTTAAGTCCACTATTGCACGTATTTTTTTTTTCCTCTACCAGAATCAATTCTTTTTTTTTAATTGAGATGTAGTTAATTTACAATGTTGTGTTAGTTTCAAGTGTACAGCAAAGTGATTCAATTATACATATATATATATTCCTTTTCAGATTCTTTTCCCATGTAGGTTATTATAAGATATTGAGTATAGTTCCCTATGCTCTACAGTAGATCCTTGTTGTTTACCTATTTTATATTGGGTTCGCCAAAAAATTCATTCGGTTTTAAGTACAAATAAAAGATGTTTTTCATTTTCATGAAGAGCTTTATTGAACAATGTATTCACTAACCGAACGAACTTTTTGGCCAACCCAATATATAGTCGTGTGTATACGTTAATCCCAAACTCCTAATTTATCTACCTCCCTCACCCATCCCTTTTGGTAACCATAAATTTGTTTTCTATGTCTGTCAGCCAGACTCAACTTCTTTAATAGCATAAGCTCTGTTGTGGGTTGAACTGTGTCTTCCCAAAAAAGACACGTTCAAGTTCAAATCCCCCAGCGCCTGTGAATGTGATCTCATTTGGAAACAGGGTCTTTGCAGATGTAATTAGTTAAGATGATGTCATACTGGATAAAGGTGAGTCCTAAATCCAGTATGACTGGTGCCCTTATAAGGAGGCCAGGTGAAGACACAGGGACACAGGCACTCAGGAAGAAGACAGCCATGTGAAGATGGAAGCTGACACTAAAGTGATGTGTCTACAAGCCAAGGAATGCGAAAGATGGCCAGCAACCACCAGAAGTTAGGAAGAGGCAAGGATGGATTCTTCCCTAGAGCCTCTAAAGGGAACGTGGCCCTGCTGACACCCTTATTTTGACCTTCTAGCCTCCAGAACTGGGAGAGAACAAATTTCTGTTGTTTTACGCCACACACTATGTGGTAATTCGTTATGGCAGCCCCAGGAGACTAACACAGGGTCCTTTCCCCATCATGCTCAGTCACCTCCGAAGACAAGGAGAATGCAGATACTCCTTTCCCTCTCCCCTACAGCACACGCAGGGGGCGCCACTGAGCACAGCTGTGGGCTGTCAGTGCATCGGTAAGACCAGTCCAGAAGGAATCTCATATAAGAGATACTGCAAGAAAGAAGTAAAAAGTTTATCCCCCTAAAATCTCCCAGTGAGGCAGCACTTGTGTCCTGTGGAGACCCAGTGCTTCCAGCTTCCTCTTCACAAGTCCTTCCTTGGACTTTGTTTCTCAGCTTCTGCTTCCATGCCTGTCCCACGTCATCCTCTCTCCTTCAGATTTCCTCAGGTGAGTTATATGCTTTCAACTATGTTTCTCTCCTGGCTCTAGAACAATGATGGGACCCTGGCTGCAGACAGACCTCTGGGCAAAGTGACCACATTTGCCGAGCCTTTAAAGGTTGCCTGCGTTCATAAGGAGTTATAAGGGACCTAAATATGTACGATGACACCAAGAGATGCAAATCCAGTAGGGTGCGAACTGGATGCGGTCAAGTTCTAGGGGGTTGGTAGAGACAGCCAGTAGCACAGGCTGTGATGGAAAAAGAGAAATCCATGTTGGCCGGAAATGCTAGAAACTGCGTCAGGGCCTTGAGGGAGGACTGTGATGGGTGGGGTTTAGACTTGGTCCACAAATATCTATTTATACTGATGGACCAAAGACCAATTGCCCAAGCTTGTGGTCAGTATGAGCCTTGCTTACAAAAACAAACAAAAAATCCTTAAAATTCCCTTAAGCCACATAAAATAATATACCATGAGTTTGTAACTGTAGACTGTGTGTGTGTGTGTGTGTGTGTGTGTGTGTCTGAAAACTGAAAATATCCTGTACTCTACATGTTGAAAGGAAGGAGAGATCCTGTGAAACTGCGATGCTGCCCAGGGAAACTTTGTCGAAGGAAGAAAGGGGTCACCTGTCTGTCCCCGGTGCCTCCCCTGCCATTGACTGACTTCTCTCAATGATGCTGCCTACAGATTCGAGGGGCACTTACGGTTGTTGCACAGAAAGGCTAAGCCACTTGCCCAAGGTCATACTATTCTGGTGGTCGGATCCTCGAGCCTAGCTCCGGAAAGGCTTGGAATGCGAGGGCCAGTTCTGCTGCAGGGCCACGTGTGTGCAAGGGCAGAACGGGGGGTGAAGGCAGAAAGGGAGGTAGCACTGAGTGCGGGGGGCCAGTGGGCTTCAGAGGGGGGCAGAAAAGGATGAAAGCAGCTGAAGGGAAGAGAGTTGAAGGAGGCAGCTATTAATAGCAGAGAAGTGAAGGAATAAAGGACTCAACCTAAAAGATGGAAGTGAAATGGAAAGAACCCGACACAAGGTGGGCTGTGAAGCAATTCCAATAGGATTGGCCAGTAGGAGCTCCCAGTTACAGGGAACATAACAGAAGGAAGAATCAAAGATGCTGCAGAGGTTTTGAAGCTGGGCAGGTGGCAGAACGAGGCAGGCATCTGGGGCTGAGGGGACACTGTAAGCAAAGGACAATGAGGCTGGGGGGGCTTGGGGTGAGAAACAGTCATTTTTAAAAGATTGAGGAAGTGAACTGGCAGTAGCAGTGGTTCTAATCATCAAGATAATGGCAGCTAATGAGTGCTTACTACCCAGCCCTGTGTTAATAAGTATTTTGTATGAATTATCTCATTAAAGTCTTATAACTTCTACATCCTACGAGTATTAGTATTAATCATCTTCATTTTACAGATGAGGAAACCAAGGCTTAGAAAGGCTATGTAAATCGCCCAAGGCTGCTCTACCGGCCAGTGTAGAGCTGGAACTCAGACTCGGAAGTGGGGCTCCACAGCTCAGGCTCTGGATCACAATCCCCACATGACACATGGCCCTCCACACCACAGAGACACAGAACCAGAGTCCAAATGATTTCCACAGACTGGAAAAATGGGTGAAACTTCACTAGATGCAATCTAGCAGGTATAAAGGAAGTTTCCTATATTTAGGTCTAAACTCGCTGGCACAGGGGAGATATGAGTCAAAGCAGCACTTGTGAAAATGATACAGGTGTTTTATTTGACGCCAACTTAATATAAGCAACGCTGTGATGTGGCTGATCAAAATGCAAGTCTGGCTCTGGATGTATTAAAAGGTGTACAGTGTTCCGAATGAGGGAGGGGATGGTTCTAATTCCTCATGAAGATAAATTCACATGTAAAACACTATTCAGTTTTAGACCTTGTACATTATGAAGGAAACCAACAAACTAGACTACTTCTAAAACAGAGTGACCTGGGCTGGGATAAGCCTGGGGCCTGAAGACAACTTAGAGGAATATCAATATTCTTAAAGGTGGTCATGTGGAAGGAAGAATAATTCCAAAGATCAAAACTAGACCAACGGGTAGAAGTACAGTCAGGCCGTTTTTGGATAAACTTAAAGCTGTCTCATGAAAGAGAGAATTCCCCATTTTGAGAAGTATACCGGCAGAGGCATGGCAACGTCTTCTTAGGGTTACTGTGAAAAAGACTTACAGGCTCAGGCTGGATTAGGTGATTTTTAGGTTCCTTCTCACTGTTAGACTCTGTAAACGTCCTTCAGATGATGGTGGGCTTTGGCTATAAGGGCAAGAAATTGTGACCTGGTGGACACTGAGATCCACAGAAGGCTCTTTTATGTTTTTTATTTTTGGCCGTGCTGTGGCATGCGGGATCTTAGTTCCCTGACCAGGGACTGAACCCACGTCCCCTGCAGTGGAAGCACGGAGTCCTAACCACTGGACCACCAGGGAAGTCCCAATGGAAGGCTCTTGAAGCAGGGGAGGGACCGGATGCAAACGCCACTCCGTCCTCCTGAGTTTGAGGAGTTACCTTTTCAGTGCCCTGAAAAAGGAAAGTGTGAAACAACTTCTGTGTGGACATTCAGAGTCACAGCCCCAGTACGAGCCCAGGACCCCAACACAGCACCTAGCCTAGCCCTGGGCTATGGAACGAAGTCTCTACCCAAATCAATAGCTACAAGACACCTGCAAGCCTTGGCTGCCCTGGTCAGGACTGGCACAGACCCTTCTCTTGCAGCTCTGGTAGGTTCCTGGGAGTGCCCACCCACTGCAGCCAACATGCCCAAAGTTCTCCAATCAACGCTTCCCCACAGAGAAGTCGGGCAGGGTCCAGCCCACAGCTGCAGGCCCACCACCTGGTTTCTGTAGCAGGCTTTTCGGGCTCAGAGGCAGGGCTGAGCCTCTGGGCCCGTAAAGGCAGGCTGCGGTCCTCCAGGGCCCTCGGAATCTCAGACACCGGACACATCCAGGGCGGAAGTTCCACGCTAGGCTGAGTTTCCTGTACTTGTGCAATGCTCGGTGCCTGGGATGCCACCCTGCGTCACACGCCCCTCACTTCCTTCTGCATCCGAAATCCTGCCCCGTCTTCTGAGCACAGTCCAAACTTGACCTTCCTTTAGACTTGCGAGGCCACTCTGGCCAATCATTTCGAATTCGTTCCTTCTTTCTTTTTAAATTCCCATTTCTCTTCGTGTGTTTGACAACAAGTATATTGTCTTACCTCCCCGCCAAGATTAAAATCCCAAGGGCGAGGACCCTGCCTTCTGACCTCGTGGGCCCGCAGCTGCTAAGGCGGGGCAGAGTCTTAATAAATTATTAAATCATTAAGGACTTAATGACTGTTTCCCAGTGCGCCTGCCTCTAAAAAGTACCAGGTATGTGATTCATGGTCTCTTGAGAAAATCTGCTCTCTTTCCCTCCCCTCCCCAGACTTTCTCTGAATTAAATAATTGGGTTCGGAGCTGGGCGATGCCTGGGGGGCGCTCCCAGGGCAGAGGGTGAGAAATTCGGGGCTCCACTGCCCACCTCCGGCCTAGGTTAGAGAACATCCTCTGAGAACAGGCTGTTCTACAGATTTCGCCGCAGTCACACAGGACCTCAGACCGTGCAGTGTCCCCCCTGAAAGAGCAGCACTGTACACCACTTCCTGACCCAGCTGGCCCTCGCGTCCCAGGCTGGTTCCGGAGGGCCAATTATCAGCAGGCACCGTAGGAAGGGCGGCTTTCCGCTCCCCGCCCCCCCACCGCCCCCGTCCCTGTCCTCTGCTCCCTCACGACAGCCTCAGCCAGGCTGCAGCCAATGGGGAAACTTTGGGCCTTGCTTCTGCAGGGGGCCAGGCCTGGGCCCGTGCTGCGGGGGCAGCTGGCCACAGTCAGGTCACGCACACAGCTGCTGGCAGGGACCAGCGCTTGGGCTGCCAAGGCTGGGCTGGCTCGCAAAGGTTCCATGGCAGGGGCAGGCACGGAGGATGTGCCCGGTGCGGGAGGCAGGTCCCAAAGCCAGGGACCGGAGGGCCCAGTGCCTGGGCCAAGTGTAGGAAAACCTGCGACCAGGCAGGGCAGAAGGAGAAAGGAGGAAGTAGGCTAGAAAGGACACAGAAGGAATGAAAAGGGCATCAGTGGGCGGTAGGCATTTGCTCAGCAAAGCCAGAGGTGGCCACCACCGATGGCCTTGGTGATGCTGCCCAGCATGGGGGCTGCACGCTGCATCCCTCACCACGTCAGGTTTGGAGGCTTGGGGTAAACAGATGAGGCAGGTGGTCCTGTTAATACCTGCTGTGCAGGGCAGAAAGGGATGCTTTGGGCCGTCAGCTCCTCCTGGAGAAGAACAAGGCTGGCGATGGGGAGGGTGGGCTGTGATGCCGGAGAGAGACAGACTCAAAAGACTGCTGGGGCACGTCATGGTAAAGGTGGGGGCAGCCTGAGTGAGGATGACAGATTCAGAACCGAGTCACAGTCACATGAGTCTCAGGGAAGAGACAAGCAAGGCACAGAAGACCGAACATAGCCTTCAGCACTGAGTGAGACTGCTCTGGTCTTGGCCGTGACACTTGGAAGTGGATGTCCGATGTCAAGTCTTTTGAATTCTTCTCTTGATCAGAAATAATAATAATAGAATGTCGTCACTGTTGTCACCGGATTGATTAGTGGTAGCAGCTGAGCCTCTACCAGGCGCTGCACTTGGGGATTTGCTTCTGATCCCCCCTCCCCTAGAGCGTAGGGAATCTGACCCATTTTCCAAGTCAGGTTGCCCAAAGAAGCAAAGGCAGCCGCGGGTGGAGCCAGAATTCAAACCCAGGTCCCTTTCCCCACACTGTGCTACCTTCAGCTTACTCGGCAGCCTCAATGCCAACCACCTGCCTGACTTTCTTTTTTTTTCTTTTTGGCTACACCATGTGGCATGCGGGATATCTTAGTTCCCTGACCAGGGATCGAACCCGAGCCCCCTGCAGCGGAAGCATGGAGTCCTAACCCCTGGACCTCCAGGGAAGTCCCCTGCCTTGCTTTCTACCCCACAGCAGCTGCGCCCCAGATCTCTACTGCTCCTGAGTGATCTCAACCAGGCCCATGGCTTTGAACTCTTCATTTCTGCCAACATGCCCCACTGCCCAACTATTCCTCTCCCAGTCTCCCTAGAAGTCACCCTTAACTGCTGCCTTTGTCTCAATGCTCCCATCCAACCCATCAGCAATGCTGCCCTTTCCGCCTCCCAAATCCCTCTGTTATCTCTCCATCTCCTCTGCCTCCAGCCAAGCCCAAACCTCTATCATGTCCCCACTGGACCACTGAAATAGCTTCCCAAGTGGATTAGCCCTCCCCAAGTGGCTCTCTGCCCAGAAGCCAGAGTGATCTTGATAAACCACACCTGAGACCACGCCACCTGCCACAGAACCCGCCACCACCAATGAAGCCTGCCCTCCCACACGGCGGACAAAGCCCTACACCGGTGTCAACTCCCATTTGCCCTCTTACTTGTTACACCCCGACCACATGGGCTGCCTCTTTGTTCTTCAAACATTTAAAATTCTTTCTGTCTCTGATGCTCCTTATGCCTGGAATGGTCAGATTTTTGCCTCCCATTCTTTGCAAGGCTGGATGTTCCTTCTTTTCCCGGCTGTTCAAATACCACCTCCTAGGCAGCCTCTCTAATCTAAAGCATCTCCCCACCCCTTGGCCTGCAGTACCTCTTTATCATGACACAACCATCTTGGTTATTTCCTGTAGAGGCTCTTACCTCAACCTGAAATTCCCTTGTTGGTTCCTTTGCTTGTTGTAGGTCTCACCACTAGACAGTGAGCTCTGTGCTGGCAGGGACCGTGTGATCCTGCTGTTCCCTCCCAGTGCACACACTGTGCCTGACACATGGATGGGCTGACAGAGGAAAAAGGCTGCTCGGCCTGGCCCTCTCCAAGTAGCCATCCTCATCAGCACGTGATACCTTGTTTGTTCCACTCACCTGTCTAGGAACCTCCATCTTCCCCTTCCCAAGTCACATTTCTTTCTCTCCAATGAAAAATCTTGCTGCTATTTAAATATAAGCTGCCTTAACTAATGATATTCAGTTATCCTTTCTTACAATCCTTTAGCACTTAGCTAGGCTCCATATGGCTAAATACTTTGCCTCATTTAAATGCTTTTTATAAAAGGTATGTGCTATGAACTGAATTGTGTGCCCCCCAAATTTGTATGTTGAAACCCTAACCTCCAGTGTGATGATACCTGGAGCCTTTGGGCAGTACTTAGGGTTAGATGAGGTCATGAGGATGGGGCCCCCATGATGAGATTAGTGACCTTAAAAAAGAGACACCAGAGTAGGCTCCCTTTCTCTTGCTCTCTTTTTCTCCACAACATGAGGACACAACAAGAAGGTGGCCGTCTACAAGTCACGAAGGGAGCCCTCATGGAGATCCAAATCAGCCAGCACCTTGCTCTTGGACTTCCCAGCCTCCAGCACTGTGAGAAATAAATTCCTATTGTTTAAGCCACCCAGTCTATGACATTTTATTACGGCAGCCTGAACAGACTAAGAGTATTTTTTTCTCTTTTTTTTTTTTAGTATTTTGTGAGTCTTATCTACTTCATAAGCTGAGGACTATTGAAATTAGGATCACATCTCTCCCTCCCCTCCCATTCTAAAGCCCCCAACCATCCTCTGGCTTCTGGAGAGGTGGTGAGTAATCTAATTTTCTGGGTCATGCAGATTTCGAAGGGTTTAGCAAAAGGAAAGGCACTCGCTCTTCTGCAGTCTGATAATCTAGAGGGGAAGATGGAGTAAGAAAGTTGAGAAGATTAAAAAATGTCAATCAACTCTGTAATAGGTGTACAAACCTGTGTTGGGAGCAGGGTGGCCAGGACTGTGAAGCACCCAGAACAACTGAAGAAACAAGCAACCAAAGTGGAAAACACTGGGGGAAGCCATCCAAGTGTCCATCCACAGAGGAATGGGTACACAGAACATGGTCTATCCACACAATGGAATATTATTCAGCCCTGAAAGGAAGGAAATCCTGACACCTGCTACAACATGGCTGAACCTTGAGGACATTATGCTGAGTGAGATAGGCCCATCATAAAAGGACAGACCCTGTTGGATTCCACTTATATGAGGTACCTAGAGCAGTCACATTCAGAGAGACAGAGGTAGAATGGTGTTTGCCAGGGGCTGGGAGGAGGGGGAAGTGGAGCGTTATTGTTTAATGGGGACAGAGTTTCAGTTTGGGAAGATGAAAAAGTTCTGGAGATGGATGGTGGTGATGGTCACACAGCAATGTGGAAGTACTCAATGCCATTGAACTGTACACTTATAAGTGATTAAAGTGGTAAATTTTATGGTATGTACGTTTTTACCACGATAAAAACACACCCCCACACACAAAAAGGAGGAACTGATTATGCTACAACAGGGATGAATCTCAAAAACACGATGCTAAGAAGCCAGACAAAAAATGTCACATATCGTATGATTCCATTTATACGAAATACCCAGGATAGGCAAATCCATGAGACAGAAAGCAGACTGCTAGTTGCCAGATTCAGGAACGGGGAGTGACTGCTTGATGGGTACAGGGTTTCCTCTTGGGGCGACGAAAAAATGTGCTGAAGTTAGATAGCTGTGATTGGTGGCACAACACACGAATGTACTAAATGCTACAGAATTATATACTTCATATTGGCTGAGATGGTGATATGTTATGTGTAAAACAATTTTTTTTTTTAAAGGTGGAAAACACGGAGGAATTATGATTCTGACTGAATACCTACTTTCTGCAGGGCAGGGCCGCCATCTAGGCTGTAGAACTATGCTACACAACTCCAGGTGGGCTTCTCCCAGACTGTGAGGGATGATCCTCGTGCCTAGACCCGCTGCCTGGGTGCAGGACACCATACCCAGTGTCGCTGGAGACGCGGGAGAAAGTGGATCTTGTCGCCAAAGAGTTAACTGTTTACAGGGAGATAAAGACCGTCCTCTTCCTGTTCCTCTTTCTATTCTTTTCTTCCTTCTCCTCTGACTGCAATTTCAGAAGTATTTGATGAAAAAAGAAAGCAGCACGGGTGCACATGTTACCTATGCCTGTGTGTATGAGCAGGATCAGAAAGCTAAAGCCAAAATGAGACGAGGCTTCCAGAAAATGTGTGGGACCCCCAAAAGGGCTACCTTATTACACGAAAAGCAAAAAGAACAAGAAGGGATGGGTACGCTGCTTTCAGCAATGGTGAGATGTTGATGATAAACTTTTTTTTTTTTCTTTTGGCTGCAGCATGTGGGATCTTAGTTCCCCCACCAGAGATCCAACCCGCATCCCCTGCATTGGAAGCAGGGAGTCTTAACTGCTGGACCGCCAGGGAAGTCCCAGTCAACTCCTAATTTGCTTCTGTCTTTTCTGTCCAGGATGATCTTTGAACTGAAAAAGGCAGAGAGCATTGAAAAAGCAAACCCAAGGCGAGTGAGGAGACTGTCAGAGAATTCCCGGTGCTGAGTGAGCTCAGCCTTCCGACTTGGACGAGGAAGACACGAGGGGTTAAGAGTGACACGCGTGGCGAGATTGTGGGGAAATGGAGTGGCGCCCAAGGACCACACATGGGTGAAGATAATCGTGATTTACCAAAAGAGAAGACGGCAAAATTCCACCTGTTATTCGTGAGAGATTCCCAGAATGAAAGGCGGCGCCGCTCACCAGGCACCAACTTACGTTCACGGAAGCAAGTCAGGCCAGACTGACCTGGTTTCCCGTTAAAACTCTAGGCCACCGTTTCAGGAAAACATCAACGTGTGTGTCTGATTTTCCATCATCAAGGTGCTTGCCAGTCTCTTATAACATCTCATTGACAAGGATGAGAAAGAACAGAGGCTACTGGGGGTCGAAACTACTGACTGCCAGCCAGACCTGACCTGCAGCCTGAGTATAACCTATGAGCCGGGATTGGTTGTGGGATCTTAGTTACCCGACTAGGCCCACCGGCAGTGAAAGAGCGTAGTCCTAACCACTGAGCCGCCAGGGAATTCCCCTGGTTTTTACTTTTTTTTTGCGGTACGCGGGCCTCTCACTGCCGTGGCCTCTCCCGTTGCGGAGCACAGGCTCCGGACGCGCAGGCTCAGCGGCCATGGCTCACAGGCCCAGCCGCTCCGTGGCATGTGGGATCTTCCCGGAGCGGGGCACGAACCTGCGTCCCCCGCATCGGCAGGTGGACTCTCAACCACTGCGCCACCAGGGAAGCCCCTGGTTTTTACATTTTTAAAGGAAGCAGAGGAGGTGGATGAGGAGGAAAGAGGGAGGAGGGGAGGAGGGGGGAGGAGTAACAGCTGCAGGAGCAGCTGGCCACAAAGCCCAAACTATTTACTGTCTGGCCCTTGGCAGAAAAAGTTTGGTGTCCCCTGAGCTAGACAGGGAGGTCCACGAGGGTCGATGTCCGCCCTTACAGGTGCTGGTTGTTGGCTACCATCATCTTGATGTTGGGAGTAAATGCATTTGGATGATACTGGTAGACCATGACCATGGGCGAAAAACAACAAAACAGAAAATTCCTGGGCCCAGAATCCTAGTACATATGGACGAACAGCAAACCAGGTGAAAGGGACCAAACTTATTCCCGGTAAGTTCATTAACAGTACGATGTGGCCACCATAATAAAATAAAATTTAAGAAGGTAATTTCATTTTGAGCTACATCAACAGAATTATAAGATCTAGCTCATGAGCCAATCCTTGGTTTTACAGCTTTCAACCTCACCTGGAGTCCTGAGTCATCCTACCACGTGCGGAGAGGCTGCTGGGCAGCGAATAATGCGTTCAGCTCTGGGCGCCCCATTCTGAGAGAATTACAGATCAGGTGGGTGTGTGCAAAGGAAACCAACTAGGATGGTGAACCACAGAAGGTCAGATGAGAGAACAGAAATCAGGGAAAGTGGTGGTGGGGAAGAGTGATGGGGAAGAAGGGGCACAGGTGTCTTCAAATATATTAGTTCCCGGGGGCTTCCCTGGTGGCGCAGTGGTTGAGAGTCCACCTGCCGATGCGGGGGACACGGGTTCGTGCCCCGGTCCGGGAAGATCCCACATGCCGCGGAGCGGCTGGGTCCGTGAGCCATGGCCGCTGAGCCTGCGCGTCCGGAGGCTGTGCTCCACAACGGGAGAGGCCACAACAGTGAGAGGCCCGCGTACAAAAAAAAAAAATATATATATATATATAAAGTTCCCAACACCTGTGAGAAATGGAAGGTCTCAGGGCCAGATGGGGACCCTTGAGTGAGGATGAAAAGAAGCCAGATTCTGTCTTCATCACCTCCCCAAACTGGAAACAATCCCAATGTCCTTCCACCTGGGGACAAACTGCAGTATAGCTACACCACGGAAAGCTACTCAGGAATAAAAGGAAAAAACTACTGATTCATGCCAACTATAGGATGAATCTTAAAAGTATTATGTGAAGTTAAAGAAGCCAGTGTGGTTGGTGTGTTTGGGGAACAGCTGGAAGGCTGGTCAGGCTGGAGCAGAGCGAGAGGAGGGCAGGAAGCGCCAGACCAGGCAGGGCCTTGAAGGCCGTTAAGAACTTTAAGCAGAGGAGAAACAGGATCTGATTCTGTTTTTGAAAAGGAAAAGAGGCCCAGATGGAGCTCTAGGCCTTTCCATCCACATCGGGGAGACAGGAGGAACCAGGGAAGGAGAGGGAGATAAAGCAGCAAGCCAGGCAGGAGGGGAATGGAGGCCGCAGGGGCATGGGGAGGGGAGCAGAGAACCGGAGGAAGACGTATGGGAGACAGTGGGGACAGAACGGGGCTCAGCGCTGGGGCTCTTGAGGTGTATGAACAGCTCCTCAACTCCAGGCCCCCCTCCCCCACCAGTGACCCCATTTAGAACCAGCTCCCTGGCTGGTTCTCCATCCCCCGATGGGGTCACACAGACAAGAAATACACACTCCCCGTCTGCAATCTTTCTAGATTGGGTGTAGAGAGGCTGCAAAGAACACTCTTTTTCCAGCGACAAATACCTATATTTCCTTCTCTGAAAACTATCCAGGATGCTTGTAAATCCCCAGAGAAGTGATCTCCCTGTCTACATGACAAGACCCCTCTCCAGCCACGGTTCCAGATTCTGTGGGGACAGAGTGAGAGAGCCGACGGGAGCAGCCTCCCTCCTGTACCTTCAAGCCTCTGAGAGGCCTTCCCAGGGCAACCCGGGCCCCTTGCTGTCGTGCAGCCCTCGTCCTCTTGTTTTCTCTGCCACTGTGCTGGGAGAGAACCCCCAGCTCTGCATCCCCAAAGGTCCTCAGAAATTCTCTACAGACTCTGAATCAGACCATCCAGCACAGGGGCAACTGATTACAGAAAGGGGGACCCCATCATGTCCTCCTGACCCGGAGAAGAAGCCAGCAAGCTCTGTCTTCCTTCCCTCATTTATCAGGACTACTGAAGAGTCCCCTTGAGCCAGGTCATCCTGCATATCCTCCGGCAAAGATCAGCATCTTCCCTGCACTTTGTCCCCCAATGTAACCCAAGCTCAGGTCACCCACCAACTTGAGCTGCCCAGTGTCTCCTGTGGGCCTCAGCCACTGTGCACACCAGCAGCCTCCTCCCAAGGGAGAGCGTCTATGACAACCACAGGGTACCCACGTGGGCCTTCAGAAGGTCCCAGGATGTAGGGCACGAGGGTTAGATACTGAGACGTCACGTCTCAGGGAAAAGGAGATGCTGGCCCATCGTCCCTCTTCCCCACCTGCAGGCGGCTGTGGCTTCAGACAGGCATGCTCTGGCCCCCACCGTTCTGTTTCTCTTGTCACAGAGGAAGCCTCGGTTCTGCCTTCCTAGTGACCCAAACTGCACCGCCACTTTCACAGGGGCTGCACCATTAGAGTCCCTCTTAGGGCCAGGCCTCTGCCTAGAAAGTGATGCCTGGGGCAGGCCCATCAGATGCATCCCGATCATTTAGGAGGCACCCAGCCAAGCTCGAGCGGCCTTTCGCAATGGCCTTGGTTTCCAGATAGACAGCTGGTCTGCAAGAGTGGAAACCCTGAGCTGTGTCTTTCCCCAAATCACCAGCATTGCTCAATTTCCTCTCCTCCCCGCACCATGCCCTCCAGCACTCTCCACCTCCCAGATTTCTAATGGGGAGGTTAGTTTTGTTTCTTCTCTTTCAGCAGCACAGAGCAACTTTGCTCTGACTCTCTCAAGACACAGGGGGGAGGCAGTGGCACAGCACAGGACCCACCCTTCCTCAGCTCCGTGCCTCTCCCAGACCCCATTCCTAAGAGTGTCTCCGTGTCAAATGAATGAGCTGGGAGGCACTTGAGAGACCTAGACAATGACAGAGCCTGCCACTTCCCGCCCCCCAAACCTCTGTTTTATCTTCTATTTCTACAGCAAACTCACCCCCATATTACTATATAACTGACCCTCTACCTCTACTCTCCACCACCACGGACCCAAATAAAGCAGCAAGAATAACTTTCCTCTTGAGTTCTCGCAGCTGAGAAAGTGACGGGTCCCTGATCTCGCAAAATCCAAACTCTCCCACGTGGCTTCAGTGACACCCCTTGCGTCTCCTTCTTCAGCTTCACTTCTCACTTCAGATGGCGGTCTTCACAAGACTGTGACCCAATTTTCCCGAAATGCAATTTATAAATAAATAGGGTCCCATTTTTACACAAGAGGGCGGCTGCAGGAAGATATGTTGACTCCAACAATGAATTCGGTAACCTTAGATCTTCCCAATTCACCTGTTTGGCTCATTCAAATGTGTGAAGACCAGGTGTGCATGGAAAATAATAACAATAGCATTTCTCCTTTATTGTCTAGCCGTTCACAGTCTGCAAAGAGCTTTCATTTGCAGTCTGACTGATGTTGAGAAACCCTGGTGAGAGAGCTGGGCACACTTTATAGGTAAACAAGTGGGCTTGGAGAGGTCCAGCCACACCAGTCGGGCACATGCTCTACACTCTACAACCTATATGGCTACAACCGAACTCTTAGCCAGAGCCAACTTGTTTACTAAACCCCTGCTCTGACCTCTGATGAGAACCAAAAGGAGAAAGTTTTTCAGAAAACCTAGAGTGGGTACCTGAAGAAGACCATCCCTGAGGTCAAACAACCTCTAAACAAATCAGCCTGTACTATCGTCATGGAAGCAGGTTCTGGTCTTAGTTGCTCGCACACCTCCCACCAAACCCCCATAACACACAGTTTTATTCTTTCTCGGGAGGAACCTGTTCCAGTCTGAAGGGAGACAGATTGGATGTTGGGCCTGTGAAGTCCAAGGTCTCTGCAGGCTGACACTGTTGAGATCACCTGGACTAAACTCCAACAGGCAGAGGTCCCAGGAGCTCGCTCTTCTCTGAGATTTCCGCAGGTGGGTGACGTACCGAGAGGGGATAGTCCGGAGCCCTGAACTCCAGCCCCCAGACAAATCAGCCAGTCCGGTCACAGTCTCTGGCCAAATTCGCGTCAAGCACCTTCTGCAAAGCCCCATAGGGGATGCCTGTCCAGCCTCATTCAACAGCCTCAAATAGCACACAGTGTTTTTCTGGTCAGTGGTTCTCCAATCTGGCTGTACCTGAATATCACCTAAGAACTGACCCCTGTATCCCCCGTATGCATTCATACACCCCTAACAGATTCCTTTGCTCCACCCAGGATTGGACTCATCTGGTCTGAGAAAGGGCCACTGTTCACCACACTCTAAATCCGGCTGTGTTACAGAAGAACATTCTATGTCAGAGTCTAAAGGAGGAAAAAAGCTCAGCTAAAGGAAAAGCAGGGATGAAGAGGGGGAAGAATGGGAGGAGCAAAGAAAAAGGGGATAATAAAGACTTTATGTTATAATATTTACTTTTATAATAATAAAGTGGAAAAATGGAAAATGAAGAGATTTCCTCAGCTCAGACAAGCATACCTTGATTTAAGTAAATATAATTTTTTTTCCGGAAAATATGAATGGACACTAAGGACAAATCAGGAGATTAGTCAATTTACCAAAGAATTTGACATCAGATTCCTTTAAATAGCAATCTCTGCTAGTACATTTAAAATAGGATTCCTTTTACAGAAGTGTGATTTTATACAAAACCACATCTGTTGCATAAACCTCAGAAAAAGAGCTCTCCTGCCATATACTCTGCCTAACTATAGAACTGGCCCAGTACAGATGGTCACCTGTTTTCTTCCAAAAGATACCCAGCCCTGCCCTCTGTCACCTATTTCTCTATTTTACCTGATCGTGGTTCATTGATTCCTAAGGGCCACTGGATTCTTCCAGTCTTCTCTAAACTCAGGGAGCAACTGCTCTGAATTTTCATACTCATTCATTCAACACATATTTCTTTTTTTTTTTTTAACATCTTTATTGGAGTATAATTGCTTTACAATACATGGCAGTTCTATTTGTAGTTTTTAAGGAACCTCCATACTGTTCTCCACAGTGGCTGTATCAATTTACATTCCCACCAGCAGTGCAAGAGGGTTCCCTTTTCTCCACACCCTCTCCAGCGTTTATTGTTTCTAGATTTTTTGATGATGGCCATTCTGACCGGTGTGAGATGATATCTCATTGTAGTTTTGATTTGCATTTCTCTAATGATTAGTGATGTTGAGCATCTTTTCATGTGTTTGTTGGCAATCTGTATATCTTCTTTGAAACACATATTTCTTGAAGGCCTATCATGGGCACTACTCTAGGGGTACAGCCGTGAACAAAAAACGATGTCTCTGGTCCTGTGGATCTTATATTTTAGTGGTAGAAAGAGGGTAAATAATTAAAATACACAGTACGTGAAATGGTGCTCTATGAAAGAAAAATAAGGCCTACAATGAGGCTGGTGTACACTAGGCTGGTGTTAGCACCCTGCACAGGGTCATAAGGGAAGGCTGTACTAGGAGACAAAGGGCTGCATTTGTAAGTGATGAGGAAGCAAGCCCAGCAGACACCTGGGGGAATAGTTCCAGGCAGAGCCCACCTGGCAGGTATAAGGAACAGCTAGAGGTTAAGCGGGGCTGGTGCTGAGAGGTCAGAGGTGGGAGGGGCCACATCACAAGGGGCTACTGTAAGGACCAGCCTTTGTTCTGAGAGAGACAGGAGCCACTGGGAGGTATTTTTTTTTTTTAAGATTCTTTCCTATTGGTTTCACATTAAAGCGAGACAATTCTCTTTTTCTTTTAACATTTATTTATTTTATTTATTTATTTTCCTTTTTTTTTTTTTTGGCTGCATCAGGTCTTAGTTGCAGCACACGGGATCATTTTCGTTCCGGCGCGGGGTCTGCTCTGGTTTCTCTCTAGTTGCAGTGAGCGGGCTTCTCTCTTATTGTGGCGTGCGGGCTCCAGAGAGCATGGGCTCTGTAGTTTGCAGCATGCGGGCTCTCTCGTTGAGGCGCGGAGATCAGTAGTTTTGGCACGTGGGCTTAGTTGCCCCACAGCACGTGAGATCTTAGTTCCCCGACCAGGGATTGAACCCGCGTCCCCTGCATTGGAAGGCGGATTCTTTACCACTGGACCACCAGGGGAGTCCCCCTCACTGTTTTTTCTTTTTGAGCAAAAGGGTGACATTATCGGACTCAGTGTTTTAGAGGACCCCTCTGGCTGCTGTGCTGAGAAGAGGCTACAGGGACCAGCCTGCAAGCGGAGGGGGGATGATTAAGACGCTGCTGCTTTAATTCGGGCCAGAGATGATGGTGGCTCAGATGTGGCTGGCAGCAGTGGAGGTGCTGAGATGTGGTGGGATTTGGATACATTTTGAAGGTAGAGCTGACAGGATTTGCTGCTGTTTGGACATGGGGTTATCAGGAAGGAAAGAGTCAAGGAAGGCACCATAATTATTTGCCAGAGTAACGAGAGGGCCCGAGTTGCCATTAACGAGATGGAAAGAATCACGGGAGGACAGGCTTGGGGCAGGGCAGATTGGAGCTTGTTTTTGGACATGTTAAATAAGAGATGTCCATTGGATATCCAGACAGAGCTGTCAATGAGCCGGAGAATGTGCAAGCCTGGAATTCGGGAGAGGTTCAGGCTAGATGCATCAATTTGATAGTCATCAGCATATATAGAGATGGGATTTAAGAATGGATAAGATCACCAAGGAGTAAGTCCAGATGAGAAGTCTGGGGACAGCCTGAGTACACCCAACATTCAAGAAAGAGAGACAAGAGGGAATGAGTAACGGAAACAGAAAAGCAACCAGGAGAGGGTGTGGCCTCCTGGAACCGCATGAAGAAACATACTTGAACTTCAGTGGTGTTGGATGTTGCTGACAGATCAAACAGGATGAGAGCTGAAAACTGACCACTGGCTTGAACATCGTGGTGACCTTCACCAGGGCTTTTTGGTGGAGTAGAAGAGAGAGCCTGATGGGGGATTCAGGAGAAAAGGGGTAACAGGGGCACTGGAGGCAGCAAGTGCTGGTAAGGGGGACAGAGAAAGAAGAAGGTAGGGTCTAGGTTTCCTTGTTTTAAATGGGAAAGGTATAACCTGTCTGTATAGACGTGAGGGGAGAGAAGGGAGAGGGTCGCTGGGATGGGGAAGGGGTCCAATGCACAATAGGAGGCGGCCACCCTGTGAGAGTCACAGGCCAGGTCACAGAGTACAGACACAGGTGTAAGCAGGTGCGAGGGAGACAGCTTGTGTGAGCTCTCTCAGGACTGCATCTCCTTTCACAGTGAACTAGGAAGCAAGGTCAAGGGCTCAGCATGAGGGCAGCAGAGGAGAAGGCAGGACATACTGTTGAGGGAAGTGGACGGCTGCTTACACTGCGGGGACGCACAGGCCTCTGGGAGCAGCAACAGCACCCATCGAGGAAGGAAGTTCAGCTGGCCCTCTGCCTCCTCTTCTCCCAGCCAACTCTCCTCCATCCCTTTCACTTGTCCTCACACCAACTCTTCTCCTCCTTCTCTTTGCCTTTCCAGATTTAAAACACTTTGGACCTTGATGGACTCAATACTCAGATATACTTGGTCACTTTGGTGCCCTTCCTCTTCTCCTTCTTCACTGAGGCCTTGCAGGAAGGAGAGGTGGGGTTGACCTGTGCTTGCTTTCGGAACAAGGGTACCGGGGACTTGGTAGTTGATGTGTTTGTTTTTGGGGGATGAGGTGGGGGCAGGAGTCTGGGGGAAGCAAGAGAAATATAAGGGCAAAACATCCAGACTGCCATCACATCAACAAAAGAAAAGATAGAAACTACATGATCATCTCAGATGCTGAAAAAGCATCTGATAAAATTCAACATCCAGTCATGATAAAAACTCTTGCCAAAGTGGGCACAGAAGGAACATATCTCCACATAAAAGCCACTTATGACAAACCCACAGCCAACATAATACTAGACAGTGAAAAGCTGAAATCTTTCTCCCTAAATTCTGGATCATGACAAGGATGCCCACTCTCACCACTTCTATTCAACATAGTATTGGAAGTTCTAGCCACAACAATCAGACAAGAAAAAGAAATAAAAGGTATCCAAATCAGAAAGGAAGAGATAAAAGTCATTATATGCAGATGACATGATACTCTATGTAGAAAACCCTAAAGACTCTACACAAAAACTATTAGAACTGATAAATGAGTTCAGCAAGGTAGAATACAAGATTAATATACAGAAATCTGTTGCATTTATTTATGCTAACAATGAAATAACAGAAAGTAAAAAAAAATCCCATTTAAAATCACATCAAAAAAACAAAAAACAAAAAATCTAGGAATAAACCTAACCAAGGAGGTGAAAGACTTAAATGCTGAGAACTATAAAACTATAAAGGAAATCGAAGATGATCCAAGGAAACGGAAAGGTATCCCATGCTTTTGGATTGGAAGAATTAATATAGTTAAAATGGCCAAACTACCCAAAGCAATCTACAGATTTAATGCAATTCCTATCAAATTACTCATGACATTTTTCACAGAACTAGAACAAATAATCCTAAAATTTATATGGAACCACAAAAGACCCAGAATTGCCAAAGCAATGCTGAGGAAAAAGAACAAAGCTAGAGGCATAACGCTCCCAGACTTAAGGCATACTACAAAGCTACAGTGATCAAAACAGCATGGTATTGGCACAAAAACAGATACACAGATCAATGGAACAAAATAGAGAGCCAAGAAATAAACCCACACACCTACGGTCAGTTAATCTTCAAGAAGGAAGGCAAGAATATACAATGGGGAAATGACAATCTCTTCAGCAAGTGATGCTGGGAAAGCTGGACAGACACATGTATATCAATGAAGTTAGAACATAACCTCACACCATTCAGAAAAACTCAAAATGGCTTAAAGACTTAAATATAAGACATGACGCCATAAAACTCCTAGAAGAGAACATATACAAAACATTTTCTGACGTAAATCTTAGCAATGTTTTCTTAGGTCAGTCTCCCAAGGCAATAGCAAAAATAAACAAATGGGATCTAATCAAACTTATAAGCTTTTGCACAGCAAAAGAAATCATAAAACGAAAAGACAACCTAGGGACTGGGAGAAAATATTTGCAAATGATGTGACCGACAAGGGCTTCATTTCCAAGATATACAAACAGCTCATACAACTCAATAACAAAAAACCAAATAACCCAATCAAAACATGGGCAGAAGACCCAAACAGACATTTCTCTAAAGAAGACCATCTGGCCAAAAGGCAGATGAAAAGATGCTCCACGCTGCTAATTATTAGAGAAATGCAAATCAAAACTATAATGAGGTATCACCTCACACTGGTCAGAATGGCCACTATCAAAAAGTCTACAAATAATAAATGCTGGAGAGGGTGTGGAGAAAAGAGAACCATCCTACACTGTTGGTGGGAATGTAAACTGGTGCAGCCACTACGGAAAACAGTATGGAGGTTCTTTAAAAAACTCAAAATAGAGTTACCGTATGATCCAGCAATCCCACTCCTGGGCATATATCCAGAAAAGATGAAAGCTCTAATTCGAAAAGATACATGCACCCCAATGGTCATAGCCACACTAGTTACAATAGCCAAGACATGGAAGCAACCTAAGTGTCCATCAACAGATGAATAAAGAAGATGTGGTACATACATACAATAAAATATTACTCAGCCATAAAAAAAAAGTGAAATAATGCCATTTACAGCGACATGAATGGACTCACAGATTATCATACTAAGTGAAGTAAGTCAGATAGAAAAAGACAAATGTTATATGATATCACTTATATGTGGAATCTAAAGAAAAGATACAAATGAATTTATTTACAAAATAGAAACAGACCTAGAAAACAAACTTACAGTTACCAAAGGGGAAGGGAGGGGAGGGATAAATTGGGAGCATGGGATTAAAAGATGTACACTACTATATATAAAATAGATAAACAAGGACCTACTGTATAGCATAGGGAACTATATCCAATATCTTGTAATAAACTATAATGGAAAAGAATTTAAAAAATAGATATAGGGCTTCCCTGGTGGCGTAGTGGTTAAGAATCTGCCTGCCAGTGCAGGGAACACAGGTTCAAGCCCTGGTCCGGGAAGATCCCACATGTTGTGGAGCAACTAAGCCTGTGCACCACAACTACTGAGCCTGGGAGCCTACAGCCCGTGCTCCGCAACAAGAGAAACCACCGCAATGAGAAGCCCGCGCACTGCAACGAAGAGTGGCCCCCACTTGCCACAACTAGAGAAAGCCCATGCGCAGCACCAAAGATCCAATGCAGCCAAAAATAAAATAAAAATAAAATAATTTTAAAAAAGAAAAATAATAGATATATACATATATCTATATATAACAAAATCACTTTGCTGTACACCTGAAACTGACACAATATTGTAAATCAACTATACTTCAATTTTTAAAAGAAAAAAAAAACCCATCCAGACTCCCTCCTCAGTTCTCTCACCTTCCTTCCTTCTCTCCTGTCACCCCCTCCCTCCTTTTGGTTCTCAATTTCCTTATCTAAAAACACAGACTAAAGAGTCACTTACCTCACTGTGGCTCAGGTGCTAATTCTCTATTTCAGTTAACCTGTCCTGGCCTGTAATAGATCCCAGATTCATCTGCATGCATTCTTTCATGTAACCCTTAGAGTAACACTGAGACTGCTACATCCATTGACTAGATGGGGTAACTGAGACTCAAGAATGGTTAAGACTTGTCCAGCTAGTTGTGATGCCTGACTAGCTAGATGACCCAGCTGGTAAGTAGCAGAGCCAGGATTTGAACCAAGATCTCACTCCAATTTCAGGCCCATCCATCCCAGCAACATCGTTCTAGGCCTGGGAAGGATCATTCTGACTCATTTCCACTGAGAGAACACACAGGTCAGTGTCAAGCCCAGGGTTCCAGGAACTGAAGTCCTTATTAACATATAACTAAAGCACAGGCTCACTGAACTCAGGTCAGACCCAAAGAGAAGAGAATGGAGTGAGTAGGGCAGGATCAGGTTACCCCCGGGAGGCCATCAACTGTCCCAGCTGGCAGGCAGAAACCCGAAGAATATTTCCAGCCCCGGACCCAGGGAGTAATAACGAGCTGGGGTGGATTTGCTAAACGGTTTTCTAAAGTGGAGAGACGGGTGGTTGCTAATTCTGTAGGTGGATTTCGTCATCAGCTGTAGGGCTGCGATGTGACTTCCTCAGAAATCAGAGCAGCCAGAAACTCTCACTTCCGTTTCTCGAGGGGTGAAGGAGAGCCCTTCCTCGGGGGAAAAAGCCACAAGGGTCAGGAGAAGTGTAGGGGTGTAGAGGGAGACACCCAAAGGGCCCAGGCAGGGTGAACCCCCACTGGGCACCCAGGCCTGACATCCTGCTGGTTTCTGGGCTACCAGCACCTGGTGGTCATGACATGGCTAGACCTCTCTTTCTAAAGCACAGCTCCTGGACTTCCCTGGTGGTCCAGTGGTTAAGACTCTGTGCTTCCACTGCAGGAGGCACGGGTTCGATCCCTGGTCACGGAACTAAGACCCCGCATGCCGCATGGCACGGCCAAATAAATAAATAAATAAACAAAAAAATAAATAAATAAAGCCCAGCTCCAGCGATGCCAGACACGTCCAGGGGCTCACAGCTGCACCCCAAGCCTTTGCTTCAAGCCACACCTATAACCTAGATTAACCCCATCCTCCCCAAACCACCTCTGTTCATTTAAGTCCTGCCATTAATTAGTTAGTCATGATTGTATTCATTCAATAAATTCAGCCACCAAACAAATACTGAGCACCTATGTCAAGTGCTGTACTAACTCACAGATGAGTGAGACTTAAGTCCTGGCTTCAAAGAGAGTGATCTAGGTGGGGAAAAAGATGGTGGCATTGTGTACACAGCCCGTGGGAGGAGGCGTTGGTGGGTGCAGGTGGTAGGGAGGGTGGGGTGAGCATCGAACCAGGCTGAACGGGTCAGACCCGGCGGCCCTTCCCTGGACCCAGTGAGCTGGCCTAGAGAAGGGGCCTGTAGGGGCATTCAGGGGAGAGGCCAGCACCCGGCACAAAAGTGGGGGCCAGTGCCCAATGGCAGTGTTGCTGGAGTGTGAAAAAGAGGAGGCCGGGCCCAGAGAGCCTAGCATACAGTTATAGGGCAACGGAAGAGAGAACCGTCCAAGCAGCTTTCCCCGTAAGCACCACTCAGCCCAAAACACACCAATTAAAACAATTTTGAAAAGCCCAAATCTTTTTTTTTTTAAATTAATTTATTTATTTTTGGCTGCGTTGGGTCTTCGTTGCTGCGCGTGGGCTTTCTCTAGTTGCCGAGAGTGGGAGCTACTCGATCATGATGCACAGGCTTCTCATTGCGGTGGCTTCTCTTGTTGGGGAGCATGGGCCCTAGGCGTGCAGGCTTCAGTAGTTGTGGCTTGGGGCTCTTGAGCGCAGGCTCAGTAGTTGTGGAGGACAGGCTTAGGTGCTTCACGGCATGTGGGATCTTCCTGGACCAGGGCTTGAACCCGTTTCTCCTGCACTGGCAGGCGGATTCTTAACCACGGCACCACCAGGGAAGTCCTAAGCCCAAATCTCAAAGCCCAAGTTATTAAAGTGTAAAGCAGTGACCAGATAGACACTTAGATATGTGTATAAGGATCTCACCTCAACTGTGGAAAACGGATACAGCTAAATGTCTATTAGTGGGAGAGTGATTACAAGGAAACGATACATGGCTCTATTCATCTGGAAATATGAATTGCTAACAGTTGCTAACAGTTGCTGAATCTGCCTTCACAACAACCCTATACGGAGGTTACTGTGATTATCCCACTACAAGTGGGAAAACTGTGGCTCAGGGAGCCTCAGTCCCCTGCCCTGGTGAGTAAGTGGTGGCTACGGAATTTGAACTCCAGGACCGATGCCCTCCACCACTCTGATATAACTGTTTCTAGATCTAAAGTGTAGTGAAAGCTAAAATACAAGTTTACAAAACTGTATTAAGACATGGCCCCATTTTGTTTAAATATGTATTTGTCTACGTGTATATGCTTGTATTTTGTTAAATCAAATGAACATTTGGCCATTTTTGACTTCTAAAAAGTCCTTTACCCTTTCATACAGTTCAACCTAGCACACGTGCATGTGTGTTGGTATGTACACATTCACACCCACGAATAAAGAAGTCTGTAAGGATCTATACCAAATTATTAGTAATTCTGGATGGTGGGAGTATGCCTGATCTTGCTTTTTTTTTTTATTCTTTTTCATATTTTCTGAAAACTAGCATAAGTTAAATGTTTTCCTGTGTGTTACCTGTTTCCTCACCACAGCTGCTAATGACTACAGCTATGTGAGATTAAAATGTACCAAAAGTGCAGGAGCCCAGCCCTCCTAAGTTACAGCATCCGAGGCCAGTACACTCATGGCCATCTCCCCTCGGGAGCTGAGAAGTCAAAGCATAGGCAGAAAGTTGTCACAGAAAGAACTCAGAGTCTGCTGACTCGGGGGACAATGCTGACATATGCATAGGACAGAAAGGATGATAGCCAGGACCCTAGCTGACAGCACTGGGAAAATCGCCGTCCAGCACTAAAACTGCTGACCCGGATCTTTGAGCTAGGGGGGCCAAGGAGGCAGTGATTTGGTAAGACTACTTCCCTACGAATCCAGCCTGGGAGAAATCCAGCAAAAGAAAGCTATTTTAGGTCCCAGAAAATGAGGCTGAACTCGTGCTCCAAAGAGAGGTCATGATAGAAAGTTAATGAAATGCTCATCTCCAAAAAACTTTCCCCCACCCATGGTGTGCAGCTCCCACGCGTACCCTGGCACCAGCAAGGGCCACCTCCAGGCACTGGGGCCAGAAGCAGGTGTAAGCCTGTTGGCCAGAAGAGCACTTTCGGGTCTGACTGTTCAGTGGAGGCTGCCTCACTTACGCAACACCTGCTGATTATTTTTCACTGGGACCCTTACTCCCTGCTCCCACTCATCTCTCCTGTCTCATTCCTCTGGCCCTGCTCCCGAGAAACCTCAACAGCCGTTCACCTGCACACAGCGCCGCTCTCCTAACCGGAACGTCCTCTCACCACTTCATCACCCATCCAGTCAGCACCTACTGTGCGCCATGTATTTTCATCAATGAAATCACCACTCCCCAGACTCACAACACAGCTTAAACACCACCTTTTTCCAGGAAACACAACACTGAGGTATAAAGATTTAGATCCCATGTCCTGGGAAATTGGCTAGTCCCACGGAAATAGGGATTGCACCTAATCTTCTGGTATAAAGAGCAGGTGGCTCCCGAGCTCATCCCGTGGTCTTGTGACCTTGCGCACGCGTGGCGTTCTCTGCCTGGAATGCTCTTACCTTCCTTACCCTCTGGGCAAATTCCTTCCCCCTCCTCCTCCAGTTTTCTCAGTGAGCCCCTTCCTCTAGTGCCAGGCAGTTAAGCCCACCCTCTCCCACCCTAGCACATCCCTCAAAAGTACCCTGTGCGTTTTATCACATGTACTGTATTTACTTATAACATGTCTGATTGCCCTGATTACCAGCAGAGGGGTGGTCCCGAAAGAAGGACTGTTCTACTCCTTCACCTGAAGTTTCAAGATTTTATTTGGTCCCTCTTGTAAACTGATGGCTTAAACAACACAAAAAGCAAAATACAAATATAAGGAGATATATTAAGGTTAAACTAATAAATATATGGAGAATTCACCCAACAGAGAACAGACATCCTTTTTGGGTACACATAGATCATTCACAAAAATTAAACATGGACTAGGCCATAAAGGAAGATTCAGTAGATGCCAGAGAATCAACATTATACAAACCATGTTGAGACCATAACATAATAAATTTTTAAAGTATTAACAAAAGGATGGCTTGTAAATCCCCCCCCAAAAAAAGAAAGATTTGTTGCCTAAATGAATAAGCAAAAATACTAATAATTATAGCCATGGCTTACGAAGCCCCTCCATGTGCCAAGAACTGTAAACAGGCCATCTCAGCCTCTCACAAGTTGGCAGACACCAATCGATCTGAGAAAGTTAGCTGATGTATATAGCAAGGTCAGCTAACCTGCCCGTGGTCCTGCAGCGGCAAGTGGTGGCATCAGGATTTAGCCTCCAAAGCCCCTGGTCAGCAAGTAGGGCAGTCTCAGGACACAGAAGTCACCTCCTGATCCTGTGTGTGCAGGGGGCAGTGCTGGCTCCCACTCACATTTGTAAACATGCTTCCCACCCTGCAATCCCTGTCCTATTTGCTCACAAGCAATCCCCTCCAGATCAAAGACTCACTAGGATTTAAGGAATCTAGAGGAGACACGGAGATTTTTTTTTTTTTCTTAAAATGGCTTAATTTCGGGGCTTCCCTGGTGGTGCAGTTGTTGAGAATCTGCCTGCTAATGCGAGGGACACGGGTTCGAGCCCTGGTCTGGGAGGATCCCACGTGCCGCAGAGCAACTAGGCCCGTGTGCCACAACTACTGAGCCTGAGAGTCTGGAGCCTGTGCTCCGCAATGAGAGGCCGCGATAGTGAGAGGCCCGTGCACCGCGATGAAGTGTGGCCCCCGCTTCCCACAACTAGAGAAAGCCCTCACACAGAAACGAAGACCCAACACAGCAAAAATAAATTAATTAATAAACGCCTACCCCCAACATCTTCTTAAAAAAAAAAGGCTTAATTTCTTTGGTGGCCCGGGGAACGTGAATTTTGTCTGACTGCGAAAATCCTTTGGTTCGGGGCAGCTGCCAGACGACGTGCCTGTATGGCTTTGGACTGGGACCTCTAGGGCAAGAAATAAGACAAAGGTAGAGCGGAAACAGCCCCTGGACATGCTCTTCAAAAAAATCACCCAGCTGTGTCTGGGGGGAGGAGGTTTGGGGGGAGTGGAGTGGAGTAGGGGGAAGACAGCAGGGAGAGTCGGTCGGCAGGGAGGATTGGTCATCTGTGGGCTGGGCTGTCTTAAAACCTACATGCGCATCTGAACTTAGGACCCTAAATCCTGTTTCTTTCCCAAGGCTATTTTGAGGGAGCAAATAATCCAGCTGAGAGTGTTCCATCAACTACCAATGTCTATGAGTCCCCCCACTCAAAGCATTTCAAGGAAATCCGTCTCCCTCTCTTGACTCTAAGCCTTTCAAGAGACAACTCGGCCATCCTCAGCTCTGGGTCCCCAGCATCTTAACACCCACCCCCCAGGGGCCTGAGCACACAGTGAGGATTCAACATGCGTCTGAATTGAACGGAACCTCATCCGGGTAGGAGAAAATCTTAGTGTTCAGTGACAATAAGAGACAGCAGTCAGATGGTAAATCAAAAACTCTTTTTTTCGTAAGCATTTTAAAAAGAGGCAAATAACAGATTTCCTTCCCCACTGGCACCTGGCTGAGGCCAATGTCATCTCTGATCCCTGACCTTATTCCACGGGCTGTTTGGAGAAGGTGGCTGGTCCGTGATGCTCTGCTCAGTTTGAGAAACTGTGCCTGGTGATGCATAAAGCTCACTTCCCTGGAACTGCTCCCCAGTGTGAAAAGGAGCTGCCTTTCACCTGGGGCCAGCCACACCTTAGCCGAGGAATGACAGGTCTCTGAGGGCTGTTCCCGAAGTCTGAGCACTGAGCCAGAGTCTCTAGGTTGGCAAGGACTCAGAGGCCATGCTCCTCCAGGGTCCTTTGGCAGCTCCAATGGCCAGGGAGGTGCTCTCCCTCTTCAGGGAGTTGATTCTGCCATAGGATGCTCTGCTGTGGGGCGGTCCTGGCCAGCCAAAGCCCCATGTCCCAGAGCCCGCCCCCAGTACATAAACTACCTCTTCCTCCCCATAGCCCTCAGCTGTCAATCATCCTCTCTGAAGTCTTCCCTTCCACAGACTGAACTACTCATTTCACGAGGCTGACATCTCCCTCATAGCTCTCTGGACAGCCTCTAGTCAGAGGCTTCCAATCTTCTTTGACCCTGACCACAGTAGAAAGCACATCTTACAAGGCCAGTCCATGCTTGTGTGTGCGTGTGTATACAACCAAACCAATTTCATGAACCTTCGTCCACGTAATATACTTGGATGTTTTCTAGTCTTTCACTCTTGCAGATGCTTAGCTGCAACCCACGAAACTGGTATTTTGTGACCCAGAACTGAAAACACTGATCTGGTTTCACCAAGCCGGTCATCCATGTCCAGCTTTGACTGATTATTTAGCTCAGACACTAAGCCTTCCTTTCCACATGGTTTAGCTGATGCAAGCTGTGGGTGGAGTCCTGGGCATCATTCTACCCTGGGATCTCTCTGGCTTCGTGTTTCCCTCTACCATGCCTCTCCTCGACCCAGCAAATACACACGAACCTCAGCAGGTGGCAGGTTGGCCTGAAGCTTCTTCCTGCCCCACCATCAACATCATTTACTCAGAACACCTGAGATGCTTTTCTCTGCTTTTTTGCTGACCTCTTCCCATCTTCCTGCTGTGTAAGCTGGAAGATCCCAGGGGTCAGAAGTCTCACATTTAAGGCAGGCAGCCGAGATTCATGAAGAAACCCCAAGCATTAAAAACAGCTGTAGATGCCTGACGAGGGGCGTAGTCCACATAGATGGGTGCTAATCCCTTCTCCCTGAATCTTCTCCCCTCGGGGACCCAGAGGCCAAAGGCCACCACGTCCAGCTCATCGTTTTAGATTAGCTTCTGTCCATCCTAGAATCCGTTCACTCAATCTTTTTCCTTACCCTTTATTGGCTTTGTCATAATTTTGGTGATGTGGAGAACTGGGGATACTACATCTTGCTCCAGGATTTCACTTTTCTGAACTTCAGTTTTCTTATCTGTAAAATGTGGCTAATTCTTTCTGCCTTGCTTTTCTCATGGGGTTGTGGTGAACAGGAACAGGTGTGAAATGCATTGTAACCTGTAAAGCACTATGTAAATATAAATCGTTACATAAACTATACGTCCTTTTGTTAAGAAATGACAGCGATGACTCTGATCCCCTAATTACAGCACGGTGCATTCACGCTCTGTATTCAGTAAAGGCACAGACCCCATCATCAACCCCCAAAAGGCATAGGCACTTTACCCCTGAGTGCCGGGTTATACCAGCTCTCCCTTGGGCAGATATCTGATGTCATCAAAAATTCATTGGGTCACAGCAGCTGGCGAATCCATTGTCTCCACTCATTTGTACCTTCATTCAGAAAGAGAACTAGACCTGGGAGAACTGGTCCCCAAAGCAGTCAACTGAAATACAGCCTAAGTTCAGCTCTTTAGGCCAATCAAGAAAATAAAGGCTGTGTGTGTGGGTGTGTGTGTGAGGGGGAGGTCAGAGTCATCTTAGATCAGACTTTGGGGACCATCATTATCATAACAGCCACCATATATGGAGGACTTACTAGGTCCTGTGCCTTAAAGGATTATTTCCAACCTTGATGAGGACGCTCAAGGCTCATTTTACACACGAGGCTAAAAGGTTAAGAAACATGCTCAAAGGGATAAACTATAATCTGCTTTTTCTCATTCAGCAATAAGCGAGTGAAACCCCAAGGCTGGTGTTGGGCTTTGCCAAGGATAAGACTGAAATGCTGGGTTTGAGGTCTACCCTGGAGCCAAGGGCCCCCAGAATGAGGACTTTAAACTGGAGATGGGGCTTTCATGGTCAGAACAGAAAGTAACTTCGGCCTTTTGCAGGAATAGGAAGCAGATGCCAATTCCCTGGGGTGGGTAAGGTTCTTGTTGCTACACAGTCCAGGGTCTGTGCTCTTTACAAAGAGCCGAGAACAACTGTTTCTGGGCTGGAAGCTTGGCTGCTCAATGATTAATGAGAATCTAATATCACTTTTGTTTGGACCCCAAGCTAAAAGACGAAAGAGGCAACACATGTGCCTCTCCTGTGTCCAAAATTCTCTGAAGGTTACCCACTGCCTACAGGCCAAAGTCAGAACGCCTTGGCTGGCGTTCAAGGCCTTTCTGGTTGGGCCCCAACCAGAGATCTTAACATTTTCTGATCTCAAACCTCTGTCCCAGCCAGACGTCCTCAGTCTCACCCAATGGGTTCTGCCCATTTGTCTTCCTGGAACTCCTAAGAGGCAATGCCCCTCACTGCTCTCAGCAGAGCCGACTCCACTCAGCCTTGAAGACCCAGCCTAGGGCCTCGTCTTTCTTCTGGACTCTGCAGCCCATCCCTTCACAGGCCCCACAGCCTTCTGATCGGGGCCTGCACTAATAGCTGTTAGGTCGACCTGCATCTCTCTGGACCCCTCACCCAGAGGCTAAGGGCCTGAGGAGCAAGGAGGCCATACGTTACGTTTCTGTGTCCTTCACACAGCACTTGCTATAGAAATGACAGGAATTAAATAAGCACTGTTGAGTTAAAGAGGGGATGGATGGAGGTAGGTGGTAGTGTCAGAAGTGGACCAGATCTCTAGAGACAGAGGTCCCTAAACCCTGTAAGCTGGTCCTCACAGACCAGCCTTTGGAAAGAATCTAAGCTCAGGGACAGAAGGAAGCTCAGAGGTGATATGGTTTGGCAGCCATTGGACTAGAACTTCAGGTTCCCTGTACCTCCCACCCGCCCTCCCCCATAGCCTAGACAGGTGACTCCGGTCTTCCTAAGACAGATCCTGGAAAGGGCCTGGCTGCTGCTAAGCTTTCCACCTTCCCACCCTCACAGATGACTTTTTTGAGGGGTATTTCTAATAGTTACCCAGAGAAAATAAGCTTTCATGATACACACATAGGGAATGGTTGTCCAGCCTCTTGGCATTGCCCAGCCATGGGCAGGTTGTGTCCTCAGACAAAGATGAAAGCCAGTGAGGCCCCTCGCCCCAGGGGCAGCACTCAGTTTGAGAGTGGTCTCCTGCCACCGGAAGGAATGACTCTCACCCATCCTCTGCTCCCTATCCCACTGTCGCCTACCCAAGACAAAATGCCAAAGGCTTGGCAGGGCCCGGAGCTTACTGGTCTTCACCAAAGAGATGGCTACTTCCAAAGGACACTTTCTGGGAAAAACTAGCCTAATTCTGTACAAGACCAACTGAAATTCCAGTACCTTCCCTTCCCTAAGGTATAGGCAGATCCAGAGGTCCCCTTCCCCAGACACACCCCAACCCAGGTCTTTTCCTCTGAAGCCCTGGGGCCCCCATGAAGCACAGGCCATCATGGGGTACCTCTCCAACCTGAGGCACCTGCCCTCAAAGGTTGTAAGGCTGGGGTGTGGGTCTAAAGCCAGGGTCAGGGTGGTAGTGATCTCAAGGACACCTTTAAATCTTCATTCAGAGTGGGAGCCAATCAGAACTTAGACAAACCTGCCCCAGGTCTCCAAGTGCTCCCAGAGAACCCCTCCCTTCAGAGTCCCCCAAATCACATCCCACCGCTACTCCCACCCCAACCCCCAGGGCTGCTCCTCAATTAATCAATGAACAACATTGTATTCAGCTCCTACTGTGCCCCTGGGGGAGTGGAGGGCTGCCCTGGGGGAAGAATCAGCTCCCTCCAGAGAATTAGATGCTTAAGAGTCAATGGTGTCTGCTGCCCCCTAAGCCAAGGCAGTTGGGGGTCTACAAGTGGTAAATCTAGAACACCCCTCCAAGGATTCTATGCCAAGGGGTCCATCCCTGTCCCCTCACCCTGCAGGATGGTTAAAGCCCTGGCTTCTCCTCATTGCTCTCCCAGGCCACCCACCTGTGCCCTCCTGCCCACTGGCTCAGTCCAAAAATCTTCCCATAAATCTCAAATACGTGTGAGAGCAGGGGCTCTGGAGGAGGTAGGACGAGCCCCCTTCCCGCAGCCCTGTCCCCCCTCCGCCAGGCTGGTTCCCCAGTGTGGGAGGCGAGCTCAACAGCCCTCTCTCCCTGGAGTCTAGCGAGCTCTCCGGGGCAGCCCTGGCGGCAGCGCGGCGGGAAACCGGGAAGCCCAGCTGTGTCGGCCACCCGCCTCCAGAATCCTGGCCCCGCTCCCTCCTCCAGCACGCCTGGAGTTGGGGCCAACAGGCAGGATCCACCATCCAGAAACTTTCAATGGATCAAGGGACGGGGGGAGGGACGGGGACGCGGAGGTTCCAGGGCAGAGCCCCCGCTCTTCACTTACCATCTTGCTCACATCCATGACCGAGGCTGCAGGGCACCCCCCCCGCCCCTGAAGATCCCGCGTGCCCTGAACGCTGCTCCCAGCTAATTCAGCCCGGATGGTGCCATGCTGCGGGGAGGGCGGCCGGCAGGGCCCCCGCGGACCGGGGAAGGCGGCGGTGGCGGCGGCGG
>NW_020173405.1:1861490-1900305 GCF_003031525.2 Neophocaena asiaeorientalis asiaeorientalis
TTTGAATAACAAAAGGTCGCTTCTCCCCGAGGCCCGCGGCCAGGACCGCTGAGTCCGCAGCGAGGCCGCCGGGGAGTGAGTGTGAATGTGAGTGTGTGCGCGGGTGTGCGCGTTTGGGTGGTGGGGTCAGTGGGACTCAGGAAGTGGGCGGCGGAGGCGGCTGAAAAGCGGGGAGAGCTGGGGGGCGCACCGAGCCGACATTCCAGTGGGGGCAGGGGGTCTGCTCGGCCCCTCCCCACTTGGCTTCACTGGACAAAGGCGGAATTCAAACCCAGTGGTTAGCCGCCTGCGGCTAATCCGGAGGGGACGCCCAGAAGAGTCTGGGGTCCGCAAACAGATGGACGAATAGCAGGAAGTGGTACAGGTATCCCCGGAAGGCTCCGAGGCCCCCCGCAAGGGAGCCCAGAGCCAACCTGCCTACTGGCTTCTAAATGATGTCTGCCCTGAGCTCACAGGCCCTTTCTCTCAAGCCAGACTCCCTTACTCAATGCCTAGTCTGCCTAAGAGAAATGGGAGACAGACTCCTCTCTGCAAGGAGATGCGGCTGGTGGCGGAAAAGGGCTCCTGGCAAATGCTCTTTTGAGGCACGGTCTCCAGAAAAAGGCTGGAGGACCAAGCCTATGGTTTCAACACAGGCTGCCTCACATCCTCGGAGGTGCAGGAAGAAGCAGCCTTCCAGCTCAGCGGAGTCAGCACGGACCTCAGTCCACTTACACCAGCCCTGCTTTACAGGGTAAGGAAACTGAGGCCCAGAGAAGGGGAGTGATTTGCCCCAGGTCACACCTGGTGAGAAATGAGGGCAGAAGAAACCTCACTAAGGACAGTACAGCCCAAGCCCAAAAGAGCTTCTCATGATGCCACGGAGTGAAATCCGGTTTTATAAACAGGTGACAGGATGCACCCACAACGCTGGCCCTCTGACCCACACCGAGGGGCTGGGGAGGCAGCACTGCTAAGTCCCCCATCCTGGCCCCAGGGCCTGCTGGGATGACTAGGGCAGCACCCTCCCCTTCAAAGCTGAGTTCTTGATCTATGTCATAGGGGCTGTTTCTCTGCCTGCCTTCTAGGGGGATGTGAGAACCCCATGATATAAAAGATGATATAAATAAGATATAAAAGCAAAAGTACAGGAAGGTCAGGGGCTTTTTGTCGTGGTGGTTATTTTTACTTCCCAGGTCCGGAACCCAGTCCAGGGTCCCTCAGCTTCAGGAAAGGGCTCTCTGGGCCCAGGTCTCTCTGTCTAACCCTGAGTCTGGACCGCACACTGACTCTCCCGCCCCACCCCAGGGCTGCCCCTGGCAAGCCCAGCTCTTCCAGCACTGTGCCCCAGCCAGGGAAGGCAGGAGGGTGCCCTGGTCAGTTCTGGTATTCTGGGCTCCCATAGACCCTGCTACTGACATGTCCACAAGAGTCGACCCAAATGAGGTATGAGGCAGGAGGGAAGCATGCCACCACTTCCTCATCCTCCAACCCGGACACCCAAGGGAGGTCAGGGCCAGGTGAGCCAGCAGGAGTCACCCAATGCAGAAGTGAGTTTTGGATTATCTGCTGGTTGTTTAAATGGACAGCCATCTTTTTTCTTTAAAAAAAAAAAAAGATAGATTTCATGTTTTAAAAATATTATGAACCCGGGACTTCCCTGGCGGTCCAGTGGTTAAGACTCTGTGCTTCCAACACAGGGGCCACGAGTTCAATCCCTGGTCAGGGAACTAAGATCCCATGCTGTGCCTCGTGGCCAAAATAATAATAATAATAAATGAAAATAAAAATATTATGAACCCTTAACTCTGGGGTTGATCAAGGTCTCCCAATAGATCTTGGCATCCTAGCTGGCAAAGCCCATTTTCTCATTGCTAAAATGGGGATAGTAACACCTGCTTCACACACAGGTGTTAAGAGTTGAATGAAAGATCTTTCCCAAACCTTACCTGTAGTAGGTTGAATGATGCCCCCGCCCCCTGTCGCTGCCACACACACACCACCAAAGATATCAGGTCCTAATCCCTGGAACCTGTAAATACTACTCTACGTGGCAAAGGTCATGTGCGCATATGATTAAGCCAAGGCTCCTGAGGTGGGAAGAAGACCCTGGATTATCTGCGTAGACCTTTGATGCAGTCTTGGGCATCCTTGTAAAAGGGAGATAAGACACACAGAGGATGTGGAGATTAGAGTGATGCGGCCACAACCTAAGAAGTGCTGTCAGCCACCAGAAGCTGCAAGAGGCAAGGAAGAGATTCTCTCCTAGAGCCTGTGAAAGGAGTGGGGCCCCATCAACACCTTGATTTTGGCCCAGTGATGTGATTTCGGACTTCCGGCCTCCAGAACCAGGGGAGAATCAATTTCTGTTGTTTTAGCTACCAAGTTGATGATAATTTGTTACAACGGACACAGGAAATGAACATGCTGCCCAAAGGCAGTGGGGGCCAGTGTCACCGCTCCAGACAGGCGCCTGCCTCAGGGCTGCTCTCTCTGCTGGAATTCTTTGCTGGGGAGCTGCTCTTGTGAAAGAGAGGCCAGCAGGAGCCATGAATAGGGCTGTTCCTCTCCTGCTCCATTTGGGGGGGGGGCACCCTGGCAAATAAGAAAGTACCTACAGGCAAGCATACGGATGCACGTGTGCACACAACATACAAATACAGGGAAGGAGCAAACAGCTTCTTAAGAGAGCCTGGGCTTCTTTGCCTTGGCTAACCCATCACCTGCTAGGCCTGCCCAGCACACAAACATCTCTGGGTGCCTGCCCTTCCTGCAACTCTTCTTGGGGTGACAGGTTCAGACTTACAGAAGTGAAAAGATGGGGGCTTTGCATTCCCCATTCCACAGCGGCTGTGCCATGAGGCATCCTGTGGTCTCAGGTTTTTAAGGAAAGACATTTCTAATTGTGCCACTACAGAGAGAAGCAATTTGAAATATGCATGAAACCCAGCTCAGGCTGGAGAAGTCTCTTTTGAATAAACTGGATAGAAAGAAACAGTAGGTCAAAATAAGAATGCTGTGCCCCTCAGGCTGCTGTCCTTTCTTCATCAGCTCCAGGTCACTATATTCAACTGTCTACCGGACATCAACACCTGGGGAAGTCTCACAGGCACCTCATACTCAAGGAATCCAAAGATAAAATTTTCTTTTCCCTCTGTTTTCACAATCTGCTCCAGCTTCTGTTTTCTGTCTTCACTAATGGTTCCACATCCACTTAGTTCATCAGGCTAGAAACATCAAGGTCAGCCTTAACTCCTCCATTGACAACTGCCACTCTCACCCCATCTAATCAGTTCCCATGTCCATGCAGTTCTTTCTTGCCAACAGTTTCCAGTCTATGTCTTCCCTCCCCATACCAATTGCTCCTGCACTGGATAAGACTTTAAACCACAGCCTCCTAACTGGCCTCCCTGCCTCCAGTCGCTACATGTCCAGTTCATCTTCTACACCTTTAGCTGTGACTCCTTACTGGCTGACCCCAAATGGAAACAAAAACAAAATGAAACAAAAAACCTTTGCACAGTTCATCTGGCCCTCAAGGTCCTTACTAACCTGGCCTCATCCCCCTCCATCCTAGTCACCTTCTCCCATCCTTTCCTGTCCACCCCATCAATGAAGTCCTGGCCCACCGCAGGACACTCCTGGAATGTCTTCCCACCTCCTCAGCTTGGAAGATTCTTTCTCACCTTTTAGAACCCATCTCAAGCATCACCTTCTCTACAAAGACATCCCTGACCCATCCAGACATAGCCAGTCACTCAGAGTCCCTTCCTGCAATGGACAGCCTCTGGGTATAGCCTGCATCAACCTTGGATGGGGGTGGTCCTTGCCCTGGGCTCTCTCTGCTCACCTGTGAGTTCCCTCAGGCAGAGGCTGAGCCTCCCTGAGTGACCCACCCCATACTTACTAACTTGCCCCAGGCCTCTTGTCAACCCAAATACACCAGAATCACTGCTCCACCTAACTTCAACTGAGAAGTGCTAAATGGACCCAGGAAGCCGGTACAGAAGGTGCAGACGACGTGTCCTGGTGGAGGGTGACACCTACTGGAGAACCGTGATTCTGCCGCCTAGCCCTACAACTACCACACTGAAGAACCCCGCTGAGAGGCTCAGGGCTGGGCCTTCGAGTACTTTGAGGCATGAGATTCCATTAATTCCCAGTAATGAGGTTTAAACCAAACAATAGGGACTTCCCTGGTGGTCCAAAGGGTAAGACTCCGCCCTCCCCATGCAGGGAGCCCAGATTCAATCCCTGGTTGGGGAACTAGATCCCACACGCATGCCGCAACTAAGAGTGCATGAGCCGCAACTAAAGATTCCACATGCTGCAACTAGGAATTCCACATGCCGCAACTAAAAGATCCCGCATGCCACAACGAAGATCCTGCGTGCCTCAACTAAGACCTGTGCAGCCTAAATAAATATTTTAAAAACAAAAAACAACTAAACAATACTCCCTACAAAATGGCCTTCTATAATGCATGTTACTATGCTAACTGCTACCACTAACAGTAAGCATATACAGAGGGCTGCAAAGTTTATAAAATGTCTTTTTGCCCATTATCTCATTCAACTCAGGTTAAGGCAGATAGAATAGGTATTTTTTTTTTTTTTTTTTTTTTTTTTTTTTTTGCGGTATGCGGGCCTCTCACTGTTGTGGCCTCTCCCGTTGCGGAGCACAGGCTCCGGACGCGCAGGCTCAGCGGCCATGGCTCACGGGCGCAGCTGCTCCGCGGCATGTGGGATCTTCCCGGACCAGGGCACGAACCCGTGTCCCCTGCATCGGCAGGCGGACTCTCAACCTCATGGAGTATTTCCACGGGTCTTTCTTTGGACAGAACTTGGCCTTTTCAATGAGTCATTTTGACTCCAGTGGGAAAAGCCTTCCGCTGCCTCTCTCTGCAGGGGCTCTGATTACCCTTAAAAGTTGAAAAAGAAAAAACCTCAAGATGCATAAAGAGTCCCCTGACCTAGAATGTATCTCAGGATACCTGAAGGGCAGGGCATCACAAGGCGAGTGGGAAGGGGGGTGCTGCTGGCAACGGGGGTGGGAGGTGAGGGGGCACTGTGTCATGCTGTGAATAATAATAGCAACTGATAACGTCTCCTGAGTTCTTACCAGGTGCCAGGCACTATGACAAGTACTTTACAGCTGTTATTTCTTTTAGTCCCCACAACAACCCTGTATACTAAGCGTTACTATTATTATCCTTATTTTACAGATAAGGAAGGAGACCCAGAGAGGTTAAGTGCCTTTCCCAGGGCCCCATAGCTAATAGGCAGGGAAGCCAGGGTTGAACGCAGGCAGTGTATTCCAGAGCCCCCGCTCGTAACCCCTACTCCGCTCGTAGCCCCTGTTGCGGGTTCACGCTGCATTGCACTGGGCAGCATCCTGGGCACCTGGCACTGCCCTACCTGTGGGAAACCTGCCCTCACTGGGGTTGGCAGGAAGTGTGAACTATGTTATTGTTAGTATGTATTTTAATTTACGGGGTTGTTTTTCTTCATTTTAAAACCTTGTTTATTAATTATATATTAATTACACTGAATTCGGCTGCCTTCCCCTCCTTCCCCTAAGTGATTTGCATAAATCCCCAGTGCCAGGTACCGAGCATCAGTGATTCAAATGCAGGGCCTGCTAGCTGCCCCTTGGACTTCAACCCTTATTCCCTCTCCGCTGTGTGTGCTGCTGTATAATAGGCTTATCTGCTGTGGATATGCAAGGATGGGCCCTAAGAAATGACTCCTTAAGTAGTTGAAACATTTCCCCTGAACACACTAAACAGGCCTATATCTTAGAGATACCTGGCATTGTCCCAAATTCTGAAACTGAAGTTAAAATAAATACTGACTATAACACGCCAGAGAGAGAGAAAATGATTGCACCTTAGGCAGGAAACTGTAATCAATGAATGAGATATCTGGGCATGACCAAGAAAATCCCTTAACCATAGGGGAATGAGGGGAAGTAAAAGTAAAGCAGAGAATGCAGAAGGGAGACCCCAGAGTTAAGAAAGTACTAGAAAATAGAGTGAACTGCTAGGTAGTGACTAAAATTCCCACCTCCTTGGTGGTTAAAAAGGTTACCCCAGCATCTGGAGGTTACAAAGGGAATCAGCCTCCATCCCCACATTATCTTGCCAAAACCTCTCAGCTGGAACCGGTGGGAAGTCTTTCCCATGACCTCTTGGAGCATACCTCTAATTTATATGGAATCCTAGTTATTTGCTTTCAATATGCAAATTTCATTCTATAGGAACCTCTCAGCAATACCCAGGTGATGGTGACATGGTGACAATAAAATGTGAAGCTGATAACTCTCCTGGGGAGGCCCTCGGCTGGCAGGGGCAGCTGGTGGCAAAAAGGTTCCCCACCTGGACATTTCTGCCGAGCCCTGGATCTCAGTGGGCATCCGTGTGAAACGACTCAGCTCAGTGAGTTGCCACAGCTGCCCCCAGAAGCCTCATCCTTTGTGGTCCTGAAGGGCCAGGTTGTCAGGAGCTTAACTCATCTGATTGGAGTCCCGAGCTCACGCCACAACCAGGTACCGGGTCTGCAGGAACCCCTGGCTTTCTTGTGGACAGGCCACCAGCCCTCCTCACCCGGACCAGCCTCAGGTGTGTTGATGTTCACAAGAGGCCCCACTGAGCAGGCAGTGCCACCAAATTGGCACAGGGGCTCTGGCCTGGCCTCTGAGCAGCCGCTCAATAAAGGTTCAGCTACTGAAGGGCAGTGTTGAGCCTGCATTAAAAGTAATAAACATCTGTGAGTGGCCTGCCCATCACAGGGTCCATGGGAGCAAGGAACTCACCTGCAACGTGCCAGGCACCAGACCAGATGCTCTGCCTACACTGTCCTGTCTCATCCCCCCAGCTCACAGTTCTCCAGATATGGATCCTGAGCTATGGAGAGGCCAGTGTCTTCCCAAGGTCCCATAGATGCGACTATGACAGGCCGTCTGCCTGCAAATTCCCTGCTTTCCCTCTGTATCCACAGCTCACTTTCCCAGGGTAAACTCAGGCACTGCTGGGGCTCAGATCACTGTCTGCTGACAGCTTGTCAGCCTTCCAGGAGCAAGGCCATGGAAGCCCCTCCATCAGCTGGGGTGCGTCTGCCCCTGCTGGGACTGCTGGAGATGTCACAGCTACCCCTGGGGACCCTCAGCATAAATGAGTAATGAGAAGAGGCCTGAAGTGCCACTTAGAGCTGGGAAAGGTCAAGGGCTCTGCTATCATCAGGCCCCCTCCACGACCAAGGGAGTTGTGGGCACATACCCGGGAGCCCGGGGGTGCAGCTCCTGGAAATGCCCCCTCCTGGTCAGGGAGAGGGCCATCCTAGGAGGAAGGGCCAGTGGTCTGGGGTACCCCCTCACTCTGGCACTAAGTGTGCATGAGCCTGAGTGCCTGAGCCCTGGTTTTATCATCTGCGAACCTCCAGATCTAGAATTCTATTTCCAGTCCTGCTTACCAGTGGCTCCCTTTGGGACTGCAGCTGCAGCTGCTAAAGCATCCGGGAAATGTGCTTCCCTCCAGAGAAATGATACACATAAATGGGCTGGGGAGGCCAATGAGAGGCCCGCATACCACAAAAAAAAAAAAAAAAAAAAAAAGACTCTGCACTTCCACTGCAGGGGCCTGGGTTTGATCCCTGGGGAACTAAGATCCCTCATGCCAAGTGCACTGTGGCCAAAAAATTTTTTTAAAAAAGAGCCCTTTGGGATCTTAAGTACAACTTTAAAACTGACCTTTTCCCTTCAGTATTTATAAGGAACTGCGGGCCTCTCACTGTTGTGGCCTCTCCCGTTGCGGAGCACAGGCTCCGGATGCGCAGGCTCAGTGGCCATGGCTCATGGGCCCAGCCGCTCCACGGCATGTGGGATCTTCCCGGACCGGGGCACGCACCCGTGTCCCCTGCATCGGCAGGCGGACTCCCAATCACTGCGCCACCAGGAAAGCCCTATAGGGGGCTCTTTTTAATGAAGCCATAGAAAAGGACTTTTCGAATGCTTCTAGTCCCTAGAGTGTGGCCTAAATTGTCATCATCATCATCATCAACGGCACAGCAGCCCTCAACATTATTTACCAAGCCCGTTAGGTAGGACATGACGCTTGGTGTGGCAGTGCCCACCTCTGAATTTGAGAAATCAGAAGCTGAGAAGCAAGGCGGAGGGTGGAGGAAAACAGAGGTTATTGCCAGAGGTGGCTCACCACCCCTGCTGCATGCTGCCATCACCTGGGAAGGTGGGGCCCCACCCCAGGGATGCTGATATAACTGGCCTGGGGACAGAGCCTGGGCACTGGCATTTTCAAGTTTCCCCCAGGATGTGCACCCGAGACTGGGAACAAGTGAACCACTGACCAACCACATAGCTGGGGCACAGGAAGCCCCGCCCCAGTCCTGGCTGAAGCCGAGGGGGGCAGAAGACTAGGTCTTCTAGGTGTGGCGCTTCCCTTAGCACTTCTACACTGGGAATTCCGGAGCTTCCACCTGGAATTTTCCATCCCTTGGCCAAAGGTTCAGCATAAGCGGGGACCTCTGAACCCTTTGCCCCTGGTAGGTTTCTTTTCCCTCTTTACATTGCCATTCCATTCCCCCCAACCCCTGCCATATTAAACACCAGTGTCCCTTTCTACATATTTGACATCACAGGGGAAAGAGACCTCAAGCACGGCTGAGCTGTACAAAAACGCCTGGCATATCCCCAGAACCAATCCATTCTGCAAGACAGACTCCGCCGAGGAAGAAACGTAGCCCACTCTCAGGATGCCGCTTTTAGCTGGCGGGTTCTGGGCAGCAAAGATCTGCTGGATTTCTAAATCCTCTCCAGGCAGCCTGTGGGTGGCTGGTGGGGGTAAGGGGCCTGTTAGAAGCACAGAGACAGATGCGAGCCATTCAGCCAAGTCCCTGAGTCAGCAGATGGCCTGGAAACCTCGATGCGGGGACCCAGGCTACCAGAGAGCGCTCCGCTCCTGCCCTCCAGGCTCCTCCCTGGAGGCAGGAATTTGGGGCTCCCTCAAATGGCCCAGCCCAGAAGCTGCCAGCCTCTCACTTGGAGGGGTTTTTCCACTGCTCCTCCACAGGGAGGACAAGTCCAGGAATGTGTCTCGCCCAGTTATCTGATGAACAAGGACCTGTCCCGGGAGCATGGACCAGGGCAGGAAGGCAGCAACTCGGAGACGTCTGTAGTGACCAAGCACTGGCATTTTTGTGTAGGAGAGGGCGGCCGCCAGGCTAATTCCGTGTTATTACAGCCTTACAGGAAGCCAGCCTGGCCCAGATGTCAGCCAGCAGCAGTTTATGGGCCTTGCGGGCAGAGGGAGGGAGGGAGAGAAGAGAAAGGAAAACACAGACCTCTCCCCACCCCAATCCACCCCACCCAAAAAATTGATCTGGAGTTATTTTTAGGTGCTTATTCATCCCACACATTCCTTTTTAAGAGCCAGGACATGGGCTCTGTATAAAAGCCATTTAGCAGAAGGCAGTTGCTCACACAGGCAGATGGGGCAGGGGACACCTGTGAGCACAGGGCCTGCGGGAGAAGGAGGGAAAGTGAGAGGGTCTTCGAGGACCCCCTCACAGTAAAAACATCCCAGGATTCTGAAGGCAGAGTCAGAAGTCTGGATGAATAAAGGTTTTTAAATCCAAATTCCCAGGTTCAAGTCCAACCTCCAGCTTTCTCTTGCCATATGGCCTTGGGCAGCTTACTGGGAAAGTCAGATAAGACCCTGGGCTGCAACCCTGGCCACATGTGGCCTTGGGCAAGTCACTCAACCTCTCTGTGCCTCAATTTCCCCATTGATGAAAGGAGGCTAGTTAATGTAGGTAAAACACAGAGAATTGCCTGGTATATCCAATGTTATGTAAGAGTTAGCTGTCGTTTCTATTATAGCACCACACATATGTTAATTATCGCTGTCAGTAATACTAATCATTAAAATAGTACATTGGAGTAGGATGGAGTATGAAACCACAGAAGGTCTGAGGTGGAAAAGAGGTAAAGTTGCAGCAAGCTATAGTCACGACCCAACGCCTGCCAACGATGGGAAGAGGCTTTGCTCTGTTTAGGTGTGAACGCTGGACTTAGTTTCTCTTCTTGTATGTAGGGTAATACCCACTCTTGGGGGGCAAATGGTTGCACACAGCATGGCCACAGGGGGGTGCTTGGTAATGCTAGTTGACTCTGAAATCACCTAGCCTGCTGTGATGGCTAATTTTGTGTCAACTTGACTGGGTCACAGGGTGCCCAAATATTTGGCTAAACGTTATTTCTGGGTGTGTCTGTGAAGGTGTTTCATGAAGAGATTGAATCAGGAAACTGAGTACAGAAGATGGCCCTTCCCAAACTGCATGGGCGTCATCCATGGTTGAAGGCTTGAATAGAACAAAAAGGCAGAAGAAGGGAGATTTCAGTTCTTTTTCTGCCTGATCACATGAGCTGGGATATCAGTTAGGCCTGGAACTTACACCACTGGCTCCCCTGGTTCTCAGGCCTTTGGACTTAGACTGAATTACACCACTGGCTTTCCTGGGGTGTCTAGCTTGCAGATGGTAGCGTGAGCCAATTTCCTATAATCAATCAATCAATCAATCAATCAGTGTGTGTGTGTGTGTGTGTGTGTGTGTGTTGTTTCTCTGGCTGCCCACTCAATCAGACCCACATCTGGCCTCTCTCTCCCAGCCATCACCCTTATTTGCACGGGCCACCCTCCACCTGCCCCCTCCCCGACACCCACCTGCCTCACTTGTTGCTCCTTCTGCCCTCGACACCCCTTACATGTTAACCCAGCTTCTACTAACCTCTCCCTTCTAGTTCCAGTCAGTAAACCTTTATTGAGTGTCTACTATATGCAAGGCACTGGGCTAAGTGCCATGACTACTGAGACAAATAAAGCCAGGGTCTCAGCCCGCAGATCATTTCAAGCCCATGTGAGGGTTACCTGCACAAGAAGACAGTGCAGGTGACCAGGGAGCACCAAGCAGAGGCTGGAGGCAGGTGGGGGAAGGGGCAGAAGGCCAGGGACATCTTCCTACAGGAAGTGACAGACAAAGGTGTTCCAAGCAGCAGTGCTCACAAGCAGGGAGGGGAGACTCGGCAGGGGGCCTGCAGGGGAGGCACTGGGAGAGGAACCGAATTCCCACAGCTCTCACTGCCTGCGGCCCTCACTTTGGCCCCTGGTCAACGTGGTCCGAATCCCACTCTTTCCACACCTGTTCACCTCCGTTGGGGCTGCTCCTTCCTCCCTGAAATTCTCCCAGGCTGAGCACCTCAGCAGAGACTCAAGGGCCAGGGTCCACTTCTGTCATGGTCTCTTGGTCTTAGGTGGCAAGATGCTGGGGACAGTGGTCTCCTCTCCTCCAGAGTCCCCATCTGCCACCTCAGGGATCATTCAGAAACAGGCAGATCATGCTCTTAAAAACCCCAAGAGCTCCCTACCCATGGCTTTCGAGGGGGAATCCCAAGGGCCTTCCTCTGACTTGCTGCCCCTCCAGCCTTATCCCACATCACTCCTTCCACAGGGCCTCTGCATGAGCCGGCCCCTCTCCCTACAAGGCCACCTGTGTTCCTGTCTCTGTTTCACCTCTTCTGTGACATCTTCCCAGGCAGGGTTAGTCTCCCCACAGCACTTTGTGTACATCTCTAGCTCTGGTGGGATTACATATGCTGGCTGATCCTTTGGGGTCAGGAACCTGGTCTTATCCCAAGTCCAGCCCAGCCCAGGGTAAGTAGCTCTTCCAAACTTCAGGTGAGACCTTGAAGAATATGTGCAGGAAAGATTCTGCCATTACTAAATATACTGACATCACTGGGGGTCACAGTCCCTTTAATAAATGATGATTGTATGAAGGCAAAGCTAGGTTCACGTTCCAGAGAAAAGACTGGTAAATAACAAATATATGTCAATTGCATTCACTAGAATACATGCTTTGAGTAATAAAGGTTTGGGAAAGAAACAAACTGTGACCTCATTAGGCTGAGGAATTCCTTCTCCTCCTCCGGGTTGGGGTCACCTCTGCTCTGAGAATCTCACAGGAAATGAAACACTTGATAAGGCTGTTGCCCACAACTGTCAGGATGCCCCCTCCACACACACTAGTAGTGCAATCTAGGGCACTTACTCTCTGTGAGCCAGTTTCTCTGTCTATAAAATGGGTATAAAAACCATTGCTCTTGTGGGCTTCCTTGGTGGCGCAGTGGTTGAGAGTCCCCCTGCCGACGCAGGAGACACGGGTTCGTGCCCCGGTCCGGGAAGATCCCACGTGCCGCGGAGCGGCTGGGCCCGTGAGCCATGGCCACTGAGCCTGCGCGTCCGGAGCCTGTGCCCCGCAACAGGAGAGGCCACAACAGTGAGAGGCCCGCGTACCGAAAAAAAAACCCACACCATTGCTCTTAAAAGAGGTTGTTATAAGGATCAAGTGAAAAAGAACATATGTGAAAGAACTTTGGAAACTACATATTAGTGCCCATAAAATTTTCCGAGCTCCAAAAGAATCCCTTTATTGCTAAGTTTATTAATAAATCATAAAACCTGTCCTTGTGGGTATAACAGGTTTTGTTACCTAGAGTCTCTTGCCAATTCTTACCCTATCAACCTTGCTGCTCCTCCCTTTGCCTGGCTTCTGGGATCTGGCTCAACTAGGGTCTGGGTAAAAGCAAGGATTCTGGCTCTGTTGTGCATAACTGCGTGACCCAGACTAAGGCCGTTACATTCCCTGAGCCTGTTTTCCGGAGGTGATCAAGGGCTGTGGAGAGGCTTCAATGAGATGATTGATATGCAGTGCATGGGATGTGTGCTCAGTGGCCATGAGCTCTTGGGCCACCTCCAAGGGCTCCTGAGGGGCAGAGCTCAGTGACCAAACCAGATAAGCCAACCTCTGTCTCCCATGGGGCCAAACAGGGCCAAAGTGTCACCAGCAACATTCCTAGGCAGACCTAGTGTTGCAGAGAGCCTGGTGACAGTCGCCCTGATTCCCACCCCTAAACTCCTGCAAGAAGAGGCTTGGAGGCTCTCACATTTTTCCTGTGGGTGGCAGTCAGGGGAGTATCTGGAATCTTTTCTCTCCCTTTGCTTCACATAGAACCCCCCAAAAGTTCCCCTCCCTCATGGCATTTCAAGCTGCTTGATTTGCCAAGTACCTGGCCTATTCTTTGTTTTACATTTTCAAATCCATTTTTCTCCTTAAAGCTGGAGACACCTCCTTAAAATACAAGCTCTCCACTGGCATTTCTTGCTGTGTTTTTAAAAAGTCTAGAGTTGGTACCAGAAGCATTGGGAAGGCAGTTAGGACCCTTGGGGCTTGTTCTTGGATCTCGTTCTTGAGCAGATTGATGAGGCCAGGGCCTTTTTGTCTCTCTTGCTCATGGCTGAAGCCCAGCCTCCAGAACACTGCCTGGCACAGAGCAGGCACTCAGTAGACAGTGGTTGGATGTAGGAATGAATGCACGCAAGAAATCAGTTCACCGATGTGCCAGGCTCTATTCTGAGTGCGGGGTACACACGGGACTCTGCCATCCCTCCCGCCAGTGAGTGCCTTTGACTTCAGCAAAGGGCTTTCATACCCAGATCTCATGTCTCAACATCCTGTACAGCAGGAGTGCAGTTGCCCTTCACAGATGAGCTAAACAAGACACACAGAAACTAAGGGCTCATGTAAGAAGCAGAACCCAGGTCTCTTGTTGGATGCATGCACCAATAGTATGGCTGCAGGCTCTTTCCATTGCTTCTTGCTGTCCCCTTATACAGTCAGGGAAAATCTTGCTCTTCCAGTGGTCTGGAGTTCATCTGTCCATCCACCCACCCACCCAGGCTGGCCTTTACTTGGTACCACCATGTGCCAAGTTCTGTGCTTGGCTCCAGGGGTGGGGGGAAATGTGGGCAGGTGAATGTAAAAATGGGGTACGAACAGGACTCAGGGACTGATCTTTCTACTAACAGTGAAGGAAATGACATCTCCTCTGTGGCCACCAAGGAAAAGAGTTAAACACAGAATTACCATCGGACCCAGCAGTTCCACTCCTGGGTATATACCCAAGAGCATTAAAAACAGGGACTCAGGTAAGTGTACGCCAGTGTTCAGAGCAGCACTATTCACCATAGCCGAAAGGTGGAACAACCCAAGTTGCCTGCCAACAGATGAACGGATGTATAAAATGGAGTATATCCATACAATGGAATATTCTTCAGCTATAAAAAGAAATGAAGTTCTGATATATGATACAACGTGGATGAATCTTGCAAACTTATTCTAAGTGAAACAAGCCAGACACGGAAGGACAATTATTGTATGATTTCACTTATGTGAAATCTAGAATTTGGAAATTCACAGACACAGAAAGTAGGGTAGATGTTACAGGGCACAGGATTGGAGTGGCAAAGGGAGCTATTGTGTAATGGGTAGAGAGTTTCTACTTGGACTGATGAAAAATTCTGGAAATAGTGATGATTGTTATACAACATTATGAATGTGATTAATGCCACCTGTATATTGTATACTTAAAACTGGTTAAAATGAAAAATTTTATGATTTTATATATATATATATATAGAAAACCACAATTTTTTTTTTAAAGGACAAACACACTCAAAATGATTGCAGTAGTACAGGAGCAAACATTTGGGTCAGTGAAATAGAACAGCAAGTCTAAAAACAAGGTGGACTATTCAGGTGGTACCAATACAATGGAAAAAGTCCCCCCCACCCCCGGGGCGGGGTGTGTGGAGCCAAATGTAAAAAGCAAAACTACAAACTTTGAATAAAAATACAGAAAAATCTGTTTATACCTTTAGCAATGAGAAGACCTTCTTATGCAAGACATGAAATGATGACGCCAAAACAGAAAACATTTTTCCTGTGGTAGTACATACAGTCTTTGATCTGAACAATCTGGCAGGATCTAATACAATTTCAAATACATATAAATATATATATCATCGAACCCCTGGGCATCTGTCCTAGAAAAACGCTCCCATGAGCCGTGTTCAAGGGCATTCCCTGAAACATTGTTCCTAGGGAAAAAGCAAGAACAACTTAAATGTTTCCACAAGAGCAGAAAGTTCAAACAAAGTAGGGCACGTTAATTCTAAGGAATACTATGCAGTAACCAAAAAGAATTAGGTTGATCTAAAAATGCTAACAGAAAAACAATCTCAAAAAAAAATAAAAGAAAGAAAGAGAAAGATACCCTGGATCACTCCAAATGGATCTGCTTGCGGGCTTACCAGCTTCTTCCTCATTTTCAAAGAATTTTGCAGGTGGAATACACATCTGCCCAGCTCCACGATGACACTGTGTGATGCTATTTGAAGAGCTGTCAGACTTGTGATAAGACCTTGGAACGTCCTACCCTAGCAGCTGAACTTTGAGGGAGGGAAAGTAAGGAAGGGGGCACCTGGATTGGGTACTGGTATTCACGCATGTAGTGGGGGCCAAGAGAGGGAGGAAAGCAGAGAAAAAACTATTAAAACAGCTGGAAAGCAAACTAAGGCAAGCCGGTGTGAAGGCCAAAAGGGCCATACCAAGTGTAGTAATATTCTAACCACTGGCCCGTCATTTATGGGTGGAGACACATCCTGTGATATCAGCATGTCCTCAGATGATGCTTTAGGTCATTTTGTCTCCTCCTACTTCTGGCCACTTCCAGGGATGGGGGAGGGGACTCACATTTCTTGAGCATCCAATATCACATTTCATCCTCACGATTACCGTAATTAGAAAGGTAAGCAATGTGCCCGAGGTCACACAATGAACAAGGATCAAGTCCAGGATCAGCATCAGAATCTGGGTCTGTTTACATCTAAGACTCATGCTCTTCCCATTAGCTGATGCTCCTGAGGAACACTGAGTAGCCCCTACATGTAAGCATCTCTGTTAAATGTTCCAGAGTTAAAATAAGTCAAGTCCTGATCTCCAGACAACCTAAGTGAACTGATGGACAGCATGAGCTACAGTACGTGGTAAAATGACTACAATGCCATATTTGACTGGTAAGACAAGTATGACCAGAATGTTACAAAGGTCATGAGCGGGGGGTAAGACACAACAGGTAGACAAAGGCCATGAGGCAAAGAAAGTTTGGGGCGCGTCCAGAAAATAGCGAAACCGACATGTGGCTTGCTGGTCTCCTTCCAACCCTTTTTGCTGTACCCTAAGGAATCCCTCATGCCATTCTGCCCAAACCTCCCCCACCAATAAAAAGCCAACAAAAACCCAGCAGTACCACCAAACCAACCCAAAGAACTCCCCCTATCCTCAAAGTCTTCTCAGCACCTCTCTTCATCTCCTTGTTTATTATTATAGATAATGCAGAAAGTGTCAAGAAGAGAAAAGACCGAGGACAGAGCATTGGGGAAAGTCTCCATCTAGGATGGGAGGAGCGGCCCCTGCAGGAGCCCAAGAAAGTGCAGACAACACGGTAGGAGAAGGTGAGGACCGGGGGCTGCCGTAGAAGGAGGAGTTGGCCAAATCCTTCGGGGAGATCCCTGAGGGTGGGAACCAGGGGCAGAGGGGAGGGCAAGGCACTAAATTAAAGATGCTGGGAATTCGGTGGTGGTCCAGTGGTTAGGACTCCATGCTTTCACTACTGAGGACGGGGGTTCAATCCCTGGTCGGGGAACTAAGATCCTGCAAGCCGTGTGGCATGGCCAAAAAAAGAAAGAGAGACGCTGGCTAGGTCTCTGATGCCATCTGGGGAGCAGCCGCAGCAGAGGAATTCAGGCCTAAGTCAGACTGTGAGATGTTGAACATCTGGGGAGAGGGGAAAGGGGGAGGCAGGGAAGTGGCCTTCTCTTTGGAAAAGGCTAGTGGTGAAGGGCAGAGAATCCCAGGAAGTTCCTAAGGGGATGGAAAATTCCTGAGAAGGCAGTAGGGTGTGTAAGGAAGGGGAAGATCTGTAACTGCTCATGGGCATAACGGAAGGAATGGGCAAGAAGTGCAACAGAAGAGAGATGGACGACTGAGCAAGGAGGAGGTGGGCTCAAGGGAACCAGGGAGTTGGTGAACCATGGTTGGGGAGAGGTGGGGAGGGCGGGGTGTATCTGACGACGTCATGGCGGAAAAAATCAGAAATGGGGAAGCAGTTTGCATTGGAGGGTCTCCATCTTTCCCATAAGGCTAAGTTAGCTCCTGGAAGGAAGGAAGAACCAAGAGAACCAAGAGGCAGGGTGGGAAAGTGGGTTTTAAAGGTTGGAGGACACATGGGCATACGGTGTATCTGACGACGTCATGGTGGAAAAAATCAGAAATGGGAAAGCAGCTTGCATTGGAGGGTCTCCACCTTTCCCATAAGGCTAAGTTAGCTCCTGGAAGGAAGAACCAAGAGAACCAAGAGGCAGGGTGGGAAAGTGGGTTTTAAAGGTTGGAGGACACATGGGCATGTTTACAGGCTGAAAGGACGGATGGGAGGGAAGATTACTGAAGAACGAGAGAGAATGGGGACAATGGCAGAGCAACGTCTCCGGGACACCAGCTGGGCAGGCCAGCGTCCCAGCAGCGTCCTGCAGCCTCACCACACTGGCGACCCACGTCGAGACTGCTTCCCCAGTGAAAATCCCCACCTCTTATCACAAGAACTGCTGCAAAGCCATGGTGGTCCACCGAAAATGCACACGCCTGTTACTTTTGGATGTAACTACAGGAATTTATACTTATCCTAATGACATTTCATAAATTGTCTTTATGACCATCTGTTCCAGTACAATGACCAAGAAAACATTAAACTCGGTCTATGGCTTGCCAAGTCCCTTTTCAGTTCAGCTGTAGCACTGGGTACGTGCCAGGCCGTGTGAAAAACAAGACACTATCCTTGCTCTCAAGATGCACTAGTGTAGTGTGGGGACAAACACAAAGACAGACCATTTTAATACAGTTTCAATATCGTGACAGATGCTATGAAGGAAGGAAGTGGGACAGTTCCCACTGCCCTAGAATTGGCTGCTGGGACCCAAAGCTGAGGTTCAAGCGGTGATATGAGCTCTATATGCTAGAGTCAGCTCCCAACCAGCCTCCTGAGAGGCATCCAGACCAGCAGGCTGCTCAGCAAACCACTTAGGAACATGCAGGATGCTAGGATTGCCTGGAGGAGGGGGTGTCACGTCCCCAGCCTGGGGCTCAGGGCCGAGGATGGCTGAGCCGCCTGCCGGGTGAAGTAGGGCAGTAAGCGTGTTCTTGGAAGGAGTGGGGTAGGTGTGTGGCACGTTGCTGTCACTAAGACATAAAGTCCAAGGCAGGTGAATCTGGGGAGCTGGGCAGTTAGGGGTAATGGAGGAGAGGGCTTTGCAATGGCAAGCTATCAAGGTCTGGGACTCGAATGGCATGGGAGGCTTTTTTCCAAATTATAGGCGCTCCCTCACCAACAAGGGGATTCCTTCCACACCGCTCTGACCCCCAAGCTACAGCAGATGAGACTGACCTATGGCAGGGGATGAGAGTAGGCCTGGGTTTTAGATGCTCTGCTGGCACCTGTGCGGAGGACAGCATCAAGGATGGCCAGGTTGATGGTGGTCCAGTGGTTAGGACTCCACGCTTTCGCTGCCGAGGGCCTGGGTTCAATCCCTGGTCGGGGAACTAGGATCCCACAAGCCACGAGGCGCAGCCAAAAAAACAAGGATGGCCAGGTTGAAAGAGACCAATGAGGAAGCTACTGCAATGGTCCAGGCGTGAAATGATGAGGCCTGCCCCAGAGCAGTGAAGGCAGAAAAGAGAGGAGAGGGCAGAGACAAGATATATCTAGAAGGTAAAACCCAGCGGGCCGGGGTAATACACAGGCTGGGAGCAGCAGGGAGGGCAGCCTGACTCAGGCAATTAACAGAGCCACGGTCGTACTAGAGCAAGATGGGATGGGATCCCAGCACAGAGGTGGCGTTAGCTTCAGACAGGAGGGGAGACACTCTGTTTTAACAGGTGGGAGGTGGAATGGATGGGTTTGAGTTCAAATACATTTTGAGGTCTGGTGGTGGAAGCAGAGAATATTTGCACCCGGTGACTTTGGTTTTCTGTGTAAAGTACAAGCCGAGCAAATGAAAGAGTCACGGAGCACTGTTAGAGCCCCAGTTGAATGTGGAGGCTGTTTTGTCTTTCGACTTTGCTTATGGTATGTTTTCCTATACTGAAGATTCTAATTTTTACTTAGCCAAACAATCAACTTCTCCTTTATAGCTTCGAGGTTTCATGGCATGCCTTGAAAAAGCCTTCCCCCATATGGCAGTTTAAAACAAACAAAACGAAATAAACAAACAAAACAAAAGCAAGGCAGTGCCCTATGTGCTGATATAAACGACATCCAAGATGTATATTGTTAAGTGAAATAGCAAATCCTTGTTGACAATAAGCTTGCAGACGCACAGACTGTCTCAGGGAGACAGTCCAGAGACTGTAAGGGAGCTGCCTCTGGGGAGTCAACTGGTTGGAGTGGATGTTACGGAGGTCATGGGGCAGGGGGTGCACAACAGATCGGAGGGTATGAGCAAGATGAACTGACAGCAAGGATGCTGCTGGCCAAGGGGAAGGGGAGAGGATGTGTTTCAGACACAGAGCAGTTCCTGAACCCAGGAACAGAGATCACCTGGTCTGAAAGGGGAGTGCACAGGATAGACCATATTTTGCACTAAGGTTTGTAATAGCTAATATTGTTCTAAGGTACAAAAAAGCTAAGTAGCATTGACAAGGGCACACAGCTAACAGGCCCATTACATTCTGGCTTCAGGGCCTAATTAACCTTCACCACAAGGCCACGCCACGTCTCACAACATCATACTATGTGAAAAAGCAAGACACAACACTGTTTATAGTATGAGTACAATTTTGTAAAAAAATTATTAATATACATGTATGTGTATATATATGTGTGTATGTATATATATGTGTGTACATATTTATAGGCAGTATATTTATTTATAGGCAGATACTGGAAAGAAATACACTAAATTGTTAACAGTAGCTATCTGCGTGGGATTAAAAACAAGTTTTTCTAGATTTTCTACAGTTTGCATTAACAGAAAAGAAATGTTATTGGAAATAATCACTGGAGTGGACAAGCATTAAAGACACTTTACAAAAATAGACTTTCTGGAAAAAGATACCTTGGCAACATACCCTGAGAATTTGAATAGACAAAAAAAGAAGTACTCTGCTTGATTCATGGGGTAATAGTGGAAAGAAAGAACGTGAGATTTAGGAGACCTGGATTCAGACTACTTAGAAAAGTGTTAACTCCCTAAGCCTCCATTTCCTTATGTAAAATAAGTGTGAAAATAATAAAACTTGCTTTACGAGGTTGTTGTAGAGACCAAGTGAGACACTGCAGGTGAAAAAATTGTGTCAATCAATTAAACCATTCATAATCAATTAATATTATTAGTCATGCTACCTTATACTCTTTTATTAATGCATATACCCAATTGAGATGGGCATATACCCAATTCAAAATTAAACTGTGCGGGCTTTCCCAGGTGGTCCAGTGGTTAAGACTTTGCCTTGCAATGCAGGTGGTGCAGGTTCGATCCCCGGTCAGGGAGATAAGATCCTACATGCCTCGCAGCCAAAAAACCAAAACATAAAACAGAAGCAATATTATAACAAATTCAATAAAGACTTTTAAAATGGTCTACATCCAAAACAAATCTTTTTTTTTTTTTTTGGCTGCGTTGGGTCTTCGTTGCTGAGCACGGGCTTTCTCTAGTTGCGGCAAGCAGGGGCTACTCTTCGTTGTGGTGCGCGGCCTTCTCATTGAGGTGGCTTCTCTTGTTGTGGAGCACGGGCTCTAGGCGTGCGGGCTTCAGTAGTTGTGGCACGCAGGCTCAGTAGTTGTGGCACGTGTGCTCCAGAGTGCAGGCTCAGTAGTTGTGGCACACGGGCTTAGTTGCTCTGCAGCGCACACCACAACAAACAGTAGCCCTGCTCGCCGCAACTAGAGAAAGCCCACACGAAGCAACACAGACAAACACAACCCGACACAGACAAAAATTTTAAAAATTAAAAAGAAAATGAAACTGTGATTGTAAAAATACAAGGCTTATTCTTGACTAATCAGTCACTTTGATTTCATAATACGGAATTAAAATCAGGCTATGGCTTGTATTATTGAGCCATAATTATAGAATACCTGGTTTCCTCTTATTCTTTTTTTTTTAACATTTTTTAAATTGAAGTATAGTTAATTTATAATGTTGTGTTAGCTTCAGGTGTATAGCAAAGTGATTCAGATTCTTTTCCATTATAGGTTATTACAAGGCATTAAATATAGTTCCATGTGCTATACAGTAGGTCCTTCCTTCTCTATTTTATACATAGTACTGGGTATATGTTAATCCCAAACTCATAACTTATCTCCCCCCACCCCCATCCCCTCTGGTAACCATAACTTTGTTTTCTATATCTGTGAGTCTATTTCTTTTCATTTTTATCAATTTTTTAGATTCCACATATAAGTGATATCATATATTTGCCTTTCTCTGCCTGACTTACTTCACTTAATATGATAATCTCTAGGTATCCCCCTGTTGAAGTTTCCTCTTATTCTAGCTCAAAAGTCACTGTTAGGTCCAAGAAGACTGCTTCCTTGACATGCAGCCCTGTATACCCAGTCTCAGGACTCCCGATCTTCCTGGAAGCCAAGGCCATGTTCTCTGCTTGCCCACAGCTATTTCAAGCTTCCAGACATCCTCTGCCCACAATGGCTCATAACCCTTTCTGTACCAAACCAAAAGACAGATTCAGTTTTCTAGAATGCCTACCCGTGTCTATATTCCTTCTTCCCTCTTACTTCGGTGTTGGGAGTTGTCCCTCTTCCTGCTGAAGCCAGCCTCACCAAAGGATTCCTGTCCTGAGCTTTCCTATCTTTTAAAGCCATCATGCCCTTGGCCTTAGAGCACCATCAGCTCACCACTAGACTAGACTACAGCAACCTTCCAGTTCCCACTCTCAGTTGCCTATGGTCCATCCCTATATGCAGCCAGAATTATCTTTTTTAAAAAGTTGAGATATAATTCAGATACCATAAAATTCACCATTTTATACTCCCAAAGTATGAGGATTCCAATTTCCTTGATGGGAATGCTAGGCCAAAAGGATGATAGCATTAAAACATCTACATTTCCTTCTAAGGGTTTTATAGGCTTAACTCTGACATTTAGGTCTTTGACCCATTTGGAGTTCATTTTTGTATAAAGCATGAAGTAGGGGTCCAGCTTCATCTTCTGCATATGGATATCCAGTTGTCCCAGCACCGTTTGTTGAAAAGACTATTCTTTCCCCATTGAATAGTCTTGGTACCCTTGTTGAAAATAAACTGACCATAGACATATGGGTTTCTTTCTGGACACTCAATACTATTCCACTGATCTGTATTTCTGTTCTTATGCCAGTACCACACTATTTTGATTACTATAGCTTTGTAGTAAGTTTTGAAATTGGGGAGTATGAGCCCACCAACTTTGTTTTTCTTTTTCAAGATTGTTTTGGCTACTGGGGGTCCTTTGAGTTTCCATATGAATTTCTGTATCAGCTTGTCTATTTCTACAAAAAGGCATTGAAATTTTGATAAGGATTGCATTGAATCTGTAGATCAGTTAAGGGAGTACTGCCATGTTAACAATATTAAGTCTTCTGACCCACGATCATGGGATGTCTTTTCTTTATTTAAGTCTTCTTTAATTTCTTTCAACAATGTTTCATAGTTTTTTTTTTGTTTGTTTGTTTGTTTTTGTGGCGATATGCGGGCCTCTCACTGTTGTGGCCTCTCCCGTTGCGGAGCACAGGCTCCAGACGCGCAGGCTCAGCGGCCATGGCTCACGGGACCAGCCGCTCAGGGGCATGTGGGATCTTCCCGGACCGGGGCACGAACCTGTGTCCCCTGCATCGGCAGGTGGACTCTCAACCACTGCGCCACCAGGGAAGCCCGTTTCATAGTTTTTAGTGTAGAAGTCTTGCACATCTTTGGTTAAATGTATTCCTATTTTATTCTTTTTGATGCTATTATAAAAGGAATTATATCCTTTATTTCATTTTTGGATTTTTCATAACTAGTGTATAGAAATCCAACTGATTTTTTTTTTTTTTTTTTTTTTTTTTTTGCGGTACGCGGGCCTCTCACTGTTGTGGCCTCTCCCGTTATGGAGCACAGGCTCCGGACGCGCAGGCTCAGCGGCCATGGCTCACGGGCCCAGCCGCTCCGCGGTACGTGGGATCCTCCCGGACCGGGGCACGAACCCGCGTCCGCTGCATCGGCAGGCGGACTCTCAACCACTGCGCCACCAGGGAAGCCCAATCCAACTGATTTTTAAAATATTGATGCCCAATCCTGTAACCTTGTTTGATTCATTTATTAATCTAATAGTTTTCTTCCTTTTTTGGTTGTTGTCATTGCTGGACTCTTTAGAGTTTTCTATACATGTAAGATTATGTCATCAACCAATAGAGATAGTTTCACTTCTTCTTTGCCAACCTGGATGCTTTTTATTTCTTTTTCTTGCCTAACTGCCTTCGTTACGACCTCCAGTACAATACTGAACAGAAGTGTAGAAACAGACATCCTCGCTTTACTCCTCATCTTAGGGGGAAAACCTTCAGTCTTTCACTATTAAGTATGATGTTAGTTGTGGGGTTTTTGCAGATGCCTTTTATCAGACTGAAGAATACCTTAATTTCTCCTTCATTTTTGAAGAATAATTTTACCAAATATAGAATTTTTGATTGGCAGTTCTTTTTCTCCTTTCATCACTTTGAATACATCATCCCACCGCCTTCTGGTCTCTATGTTTTGTCTTGTTTTTTAATGAGAAGTCTTATTGAGGATCCCTGTACATGATGAGTCACCTTCCTCTTGCTGCTTTCTCTCTTCGGCTTTTGGTGGTGTGAATATGATGCATGTAGGTAGCGATCTCTTTAAATTTACCCTACTTGGAATTCCTTGAGTGTCTTAGATGTGTAAATGAATGCTTTTCATCAAATTTTGCATGTTTTCAGCTATTATCTTTCCAAATATTCTATCTGCCCACCCCCCCCTTCTCTTTATGGGATTTCCATTATGCAAATTTCAGGTCACTTGATGGTGTCCCATAGGTGTCTGTCCCACAAGTTCATTTATCTTCATTCTTTTTCTTTCTGTTCTTCAGACTGGATAATCTCAATTGACCTATCTTCAAGTTCACTTATTCTTTCTTCTGCCTCCTCAAATCTGCTGTTGAGCCCCTCAGTGAATATTTTTGTTTGAATAATTATACTTTTCAATTCCTTAATTTTCTCTCTGGTTCCTTTTTATAATTTCTACCTGTTGATTGTCTCTATGTGAGACTCCATTTTCATACTTTCCCTTCATTGTTTACATACTGTTTCCTTTAGTTCTTTGAACAGATTTAAAATAGCTGATTTAAAGTATTTGTCTAGTAATTCCAGCTTCTGGGCTTCCTCAGGATCAGTTTCAATTAATTGCTTTTTTCCCCTCCTGTGTATGGATCATATTTCCTTATTGTTTCTTTGCATGTTTCATAATTTTTGTTGAAAGCTGGATATTTCAAATACTATAACGTGACAACTCTGAAATCAGATTCCGCCCCCTCCACAGGGTTTGTTGTTGCTTCTTATCGTAGTTGTTGTTTGTTTAGTGACTTTCCTTAAGTAATTCTGCAAAGCCTGTATTCTGTGTCAGGTATACCTTCTGAAGTCTTTGCTCAGTTAACTTGAGTGGTCAGCTAATGTTGAGGCAGATATTCCCTTAACCTCCTGGAAACAATAAGTTGCCCACTCTTCACTGAGGGGTTCTGTATGTGTGTTGGGACATGCCTTTAACACTCAGCCAGGCAGTTTGTAACTCTGCCTCAACTTTCATGTCCTGCTTGCACAGAGCTTCAGAGGGGATTCAGAGGTGACAGATTATTGCCTTCCCAAGCACACGGCCATCACATGCACATAGATTCCAGGAATATGTCAGAGCTTTTTAAAGCCCCCTATGGACACTTCATTCCTCAGCCTTTCCTTTTTAGTTTTATGTTAGTCTATTGTTTACGCCAACTGTTATCCATTGCCTCAGGCAGCTGTGATGTCAAAATCCTTGACAAATGTTCCCAGGAAAGTCTTTTAGCACTGGGACGGTTCAAGTAAGGTCAAAAAAGGACAAGCCTTCCAAGTGAGGTCTTCAAGGGGAGCACTAGCCAGGTCAAATAATGATTATCTGCATGATCTGGCTGCTGCCTAACTTTCAACTTCACTTCCTATCCTTCTCTGCCTCACTCACTCTGTTCTAGATACTCAGGCATTCTTGCAGTTTCTTGAACAAGCTTGTTCCTGCCTCAGGACCTTTGCACATACTGTTTCCGCTGCCTGCAAAACTCTTTCCTGGGCTCTCTACTTGGCTGGTTCCATAACTTCATTATGGTTTGTGGTTAAGTGGTACTTCATCAAGGAGGTTTTCCAACTACCCTCTCTAGTATAACCTCCTTCTTACCCAACCCCCACCTCCAACACTCACTATTCTCTTTCTCTCTCTCTCTTTTTTTTTTTTTCAAGTAGTACTTTTCACAATCAGGCACCATATCACATATGCACTTGCTACTGTCTGATTTTCCTGCTGGAACCTCAGCTCTGTAAGGACAAACTCTGTCTAACTGACATTGTATCCCCAGCTCCTAGAACTGTGCCTGGATCCACTAATAAACAAATACTTGCCTAAAAATAAAGTTACCTCCTAGGATGGATTTGTATTCTGTCAGATTAGCAAAACTGAACTACACTTTCCTTGTATCGTTCCAAATTAGTATGAGACTTTGCCCAAAGTTTGGAAGGCAGCCATGAAGGAGCAACCATGCTCCTTTATGCTCAGAAGGTGGTGCAGGGCACCAGGCATGGCTGTAGCTCATGCACATTGCCAGGGTCATCTGGCTGCCCTGGAGCAGCAGCTGGGTCTGCAGCTCCTCCAGCCCTAGCTTCTCTAACTCCTGGGCCAGGTGCATGTTTAGCTCTGTGACAAACACCAGTACCCCACACGACACCCTCATTATCCAAGTTGGAGGAATGGAGTCAATGAGAAATTGACAAGGGTTCCAAGCTATCTTTGTGGGTTCCAGCTCAGCCTATAAGGTTCCAGCTTTTTCTTGCTTTCTCCACTTCACATCCCTCTTCCCTTCCCAACTGGCCTATGGCCTTCAAGGTCCCTGTGGCCTTCAAGGTCCAGCACTAGACACAGAGACAACAACTTCTCAATGACAGGGTAATGGGCTCCCACAGCTGCACAAGGTCAAATCTTTATGACAGATCTCTTATTACATGTACCTCTAATCTACTTCTCTGATTGAACCTACCTGATATGCCTCCTCTGTCCTATAACTTCAACCATTCTCTATTAATTTATCCCTATCTGTTTTTTAAAAAAATTCCCCAATTAAAAAAATTAATTCCCTCCTTGAACAACCCCTTCTACCTTTCCTAGTCAAACTTCTTGAAAGACCTGCATTCACTCACTGTCTTCATTTCAAGAACTCCTCTTGCTCTCGCTAGGTCAACAATAAGTTCCACTTGTGAAATCCAAAGGACACTTGTTTTTAGTTCCATCTGACTAGAACTTGTCACTCTGACCTCCATGAAATTCTCTTCCCTTCGTCTCCATGGTACCAAGCTTTCCTGGTTTCCCTCCTTTCTCTCTTCATTTTCATTTCCTTTGCTGGCTTCTTCTCAACCTGTGTGTTAAATGTTGGGGTCCTCAGGGCAGTTGTAGACCCCCTTAGCCCTCTGCACTCTCTCCTTCAGGGGCCTCATCCACCCCCATGCCTCCAATTACCACCCATACACCAGCATAACTTCCATCTTGCTGATCTCCAGATCTTAGCAATGCCACAGTGACCTCAGACTTAACACGTCACAAATCCACTCTGACCATCCCTGCAAATCTAACAACACCATTCTGCTTTCAGTTGTGGCCAACACCAGAATGCTGAGGATAATCCTTAACCAGTGACCAAGTCCTGGCAATTCAGTCTTTTAATGCACGCCCCCCAACCAAGTCCATGTCTCTCTGTTTCCATGGTTACCACCATCATCCTTCTAACTGACCCTTTGCCCCCCCACCCCATTCTTCACAATGAGGCCTTCATTTCATCCTGTCCTACCACCTCATTCAAAACTTTATAGGGTCGTAACTATATGCCAAAAGGATCTTTAAAAAGTGCAGGGGCAATCATGACATTATTTTGCCTTGAAGGTTTTCCGTTGTCCTTAGGATGAAATATAACACTCTCAACACAGCTTCAGGGCCCTGTGCATCTGTCCTGTCTCTTCATCCCTACCTTAAGCCCCTTAACCCCTCCTTGTCTACCCTGCAGGCATGCCACACCATTCCTGGAATGAGCAGCATCTTCCTAACCCTCTGGCCTTTGCACCCTGGAATTTTCTTGACCTTCTCTTCCAGCTAATTCCTGCTCTTCCTTCAGATCTTGGCCTGAATCTCCCTTCCTGCCATCCCCAGACCAGGCGGTTTTCCTATAATTCACACCATAGTACCTGTTCTTCTTTATGGCCACGACACGTTTGTCATTACATGTTGAACATCTGTCCACCCACCAGACCCATGAAGGTGGCACCAGGTCCTGCCTTGTCCACCCACCATAGGTGCCAGCAAGGCTGGCACAATGCCTGCTCATAGCAAGCAAGCAATAAATGCCTGTTAAATAAATAAATTTAAAAGGCTTGAAAGCTGTTTATCTAGATCAATATCCTAATTTTACACACACACACACACACACACACACACACAGCCCAACACAAACAAACAAAAAAATCCTGTAGCCCAGAGGGAATTAATATTCCTGTTTTCCAGGACACAAGAGTTGTAGTTGTTTCTGCAGGCCTTTGACCTTGGAATGCTTAAGGAGGCACTGACAAATACATATATACATACACTGGAACATTCCATAACACACTTGCTACAAAACTCATAAACAGAGGCAAACTGTTCTGACCACGCACCCACCTCCTCCTTGCTAATGTGTCCCTAGTTGCTGCCCTAGAGGGATTTGCTGCTAATCCATTCTTGCTCTGCTGGTCAGGCAAGGCCAAGGTACCTGGGATGGGGCTTGCTATTCAAGGACTTTAGGAGTGAGGCTGGAGGATTTAAATGAACTCCAAGCGGCAAACATTAGTATTCATCATCCACGTAAGATTTATGAAGGACCGGGAGGTGCCTGGAGTGGGGCACTGTGGAGAGGATCTAACCATGCATCAGATGAGATTGTGTGACCAAATGAGCTGTGAAGGTCCCTTTGGACCCCAAAAGGCTGTTCCTGTGAGGTTCCTGGGCAGGAACTGATCGGAAAAGAGTGAGGAAGATGGTTTTGGTAGCTGTGTACATGCTGGAAGAGAGGTGGCCTGGCAGGAGGCACAGGCTTTCCTTCAGGCTTGTGGCACAGACGCATAGGACTGCAGGGGGTGTGCATGTGCATGTGTGTGTACACACGCATGTGTGTGGATGTGCCTCAGGGAAGCCGTAGGGGCAGGAGAAGAACAAGCTTGGAGGAAGAAATGAGACCACTTGGGGCCTCTACTTTTCGGGCATGGAGGAGAGAGGCATCTTGAGGCTCTAAGCCTCTGGAAGTGCAGCTCGTGGAGGTTCAGAGCTCATGGTCATCTATGTATCCTGCCCCTGCCCCTGCCCATGTGGCACTGGGGAGAGAAGAGCACCTGGTCCCCATTTGTTAAAGGGTCTCTTCTGGTCTCTGAAGTTCATCAAGGAGGAACGAGAGACAAAGGACAATTTGTACAGCCCTTCACAGTTTATAAAACCCTTTCGTGGGCATTATTCCATAATGGGAGGCAGTGTGGCTTGAGTCAAATCCCAGCTCTGCAGCCAACCAGCTGGTGAACTTGGACCAACTACTCCCCAGAGCCTCAGTTTCCCCATCTCTAAGTTAGGGTTAGAGGTCACCTCTAACCACTCTGTGGGTTGCTGATTAAATCCGGGAAAGTACAGCACAGCACCTGGTGCCAGGAAGCACGTGCTGCTCAGCGTTCATATTATTATGTAGTCCTCATAACAACTTTGCAAACTGGTATCATCCCCATTCGCCACTTGAAACTGCTGCACAGAGAGGTTAAGTGATTCCCTGGGAGTCTCACGGCTACACGCATGATGCTGCTCCTTCCAGGGTGCTTCAAGAGTTTCAAAGAGGTTCACTGGTACGTGAGTGGACTGCCTAGAAGTGAAATTGCTGGAGCTCAGGGCATGCAAATTTCGTTGTTTTTTGTGGGGTTTTTTTGCGGTACGCGGGCCTCTCACTGTTGTGGCCTCTCCCGTTGCGGAGCACAGGCTCTGGACGCGCAGGCTCAGCGACCATGGCTCACGGGCCCAGCCGCTCCGCGGCATGTGGGATCCTCCCGGACCGGGGCACGAACCTGTGTCCCCTGCATCAGCAGGCAGACTCTCAACCACTGGGCCACCAGGGAAGCCCAGGGCATGCAAATTTTAAACTCTACTTCCAAATGGATCTCCACAGTGGTGACAATGTACACTACCACCACCGGGAGACAGTGCCCCAGGGGGCCCATCTACTAGCCATCATTTGTGTTCTCAGACTTTTCGATTTTTGCCAATCTGATGGGTGTGAAATGGTTTTTCTTATGTTCGTTGGCTGTACACATTTCCTCTTCCATGAAATACCTATTTATGTTTGTCCACTTTTCTACAGCGTTGCCTGTCTCCTTTCGTGTAGATCTATACTAGCTCTTTATATGTTCTCATTACTAGTTCTCTGTCAGTTTTCTACAGGTATTTCTACAAATACCTGCTTTGGCCTGTGAACTGCCTTTTTATTTACAATGGCATCTTTTGTGGACACTTGACAATTTTCTTTGATATTTTCCTTTATTTTTGCACTTTCGGTGTCATATTTAAGAATTTTTCCCCTGCTCTAAGATCATAAAGAGACTCTCATATTTTCCTCTAGAAGTTTTAAAGTCTTGGTTTTTACAGTTAGGCCTTTAATATACTTGGAATTTATTTTTTAGTTTGGATATAACGTAAGATTCTAATCTTATGTTTCTCCTATGGAAAACCAGTTGCTTCGGCATCATTTATTGAAGAATCCATCTTAGTTTGGGTTCCCACAGAAGCAGACTCCAAAGAGAAGAGGATCCTAGAGCAGACAGTTTATTTGGAAGGGGTCCCAGGCAACCCTGGGGCAGGGGGTCAGAAAGGTGAGATGAGGAATTCTCTTACTATCGGATGAGCACTTCTATGCATGTGAAAGGATGTTTGTTCTCTTTATTTCTCATTTCTAAGTGTTTGTGGCATCAGGATTTTCAGGTTGTCTGGTCCACTCTGAGGCTGTAACCAAAAGTCTCCAGCGGCTCCAGGACCTCTCCCCAGGAGCCCAGCTGGCGCCTCATATCTGCTCCCTTACACCATGCCTTTAAAACCTAGGGTGACAAACACACACCATCTGGGCCCAACCTTCCTTCCCAGCTTCATTTCCTCTGTGCCTCACTCCCTTCCCAACCTGTATCCCCAAACTCTCCTTGATCCCAGAACACTGATCTCTTTCATACCTCTGGGTCTTTCCACATCATGTTTTCTTCACTGAAGTTTTTCTTTGGTGCCCTCATCTGTAAGACTTCTTCAAGGCACGGCTCAAGCGTTACCTCCTCTGTAAGCTTACCCTCCCCGTCTATTAAGAGTCCTTCACATCCCTCCTAGAGCCCCTAGAGCATCCCTACGTCCCTCAGCTAGCACACTCACTCTAGCTGGGGATGAGTCTCTCCTCCAAGAAACTGGGTGCAATGCTGGGGTCTTTCCTCCATCCTGGACCCAACACAGCACCTGCCCAGGCTGCTGGTGCCCCACCCTGTGAGCCACAATCCCAGAGGTACTGTCTGCAAACCCACCAGGGCTTCCTTGCCTTGAGCCAGCTGGGACCTCACAGAACTTTCTGTGATCGGAGAAGAGTGAGACTCCCACCACCATGAAAACAGAAGGCTCTCAGTGCCACAATGAGTGGGCAAGGCTGCATGGACCCAGAGAATGTGGAGCCCGGGTTCCAAACGGGTGCCCACCTTGCTGGGTCTGCAGGAGGGGGGCGGGGAGGGGCTCTTGACAGAGATCCTCAAGGGGTGAGTGGCTGGAAGGTGGCCAAGTGCGGCCTGGAAGAGAGGAGCTGGGTTGAGGGGAGATGTGCTTGGCCACCCCTCCAGATGAGGGCACCCAGGACACAGAGCTCCACCTGTCAGGCTCCACGCAAATCCTCCGCCTGCCTGGTTCTCCCAGGCCTGGCCCTGTGCCCGCAACCAGCAGCTGCCACCCTCCCTCCCTTGCTCCCTCCCTCCCTCCCTCCCTCAGGGGCCTCTGGTCCTGTCCCGGGGACAGCTGCACTGCAGCAGCAGGCAGAAGGGGGTTTATCACAGGCCTCCCAGCTCGGGCTCCTAAGAGCAACCTTCAAATTGCTGGACACTCCCTGGCAGAGAGTGGCCCCATGGCACCTGGTGTCCTCAACTTGAGTGACAAGCAAAGGACAGGTGCTTCCAGCTGACTGGTTGACCAGAGGCTCTCTTCAAGGCCCCCTTCATCCCCTGTGAGCTCCCCTGGCGCAGCTCCACACTGTGACTATGCCTGGGACCCCTGTTCTCCCTCTGCAGAGCCTTCTGGACAGCCTGCAGCCAAGCCAGACAGCAGGACAACAAAGCAAACACACAGAATGAAATCCTAAAGAGAAATGCAGAGCAGACTCTTTTTAATTTTTTTATAAAGGTAATACCCGCTCATTGTACAAAATTATGTATACATGTATAGATGCGTGCATGTATAAATTTATGTATACACATACATATAGGAATGGATACTATAAATACAAATTTTGGCTGTGCCCTGGCACTGGGGCGCAGTCAGTCTCCTTGGAGTATAGTCAGTGACTGCGTCTGTGTTTCCACGAGGAGCCCAGGCCACAGACCATGAGAATAAATAGAGGGTGACGACTGTCAACAAAATGAACACTCAGGTATCTTAGAAACGGCTGCAAGTAGAGAGATGTCAGCTGAGTGGGCTGTGACAGGTGCATGCACGGAAGATGGTCTGGAGCCCTGATGGATTTTATTTGATCTTGAATGTGAACTCCCTGATGTGAGAGGTTTCATGAACTTTGTGTCCTTGGCCCCTGGTGCAAAACAGGTGCTGGTAAGAGCTAGAGAATAAATTTCATGCATTTTGCATTTCCCAGCACGCTCAGTGTCAGATGCCCCAGCCCCAAAGAAGGCATAAAGATCATAAATAATCTTTACGTAAATAATCACACAGAGGCAGCGAGAGCCCAGCCCAAGCTTCCTGCTCATTCTCTCCCCCCGCCCCAGGTGATGAAACCCTGGGAAAACTGTCCTGGCTGAGACAGGTCGGATGATTCTGCAACAGCTAAGGAGATGGTGTATTGTTGATTATTTAATATTCCACCACCCAGAGGTAACATTTTTATTTACTTCCTTCTTTTCCCTATGCTACCTTTTCAACTTTATTTTTACCTAATAAGTAAAATCTTTAAAAAAAGAGATGGTTGGGAGATTAGGAACCAAGATGGCAGAGTAGAAGGACGTGCTCTCACTCCCTCTTGTGAGAGCAACGGAATCACAACTAGCTGCTGGACAATCATCGACAGGAAGACACTGGAACTCACCAGAAAAGATACCCACATCCAAAGACAAAGGAGAAGCCACAGTGAGACGGTAGGAGGGGCGCAATCACAGTAAAATCAAATCCCATAACTGCTGGGTGGGTGACTCACAGACTGGAGAACACTTACACCACAGAAGTCCACCCACTGGAGTGAAGGTTCTGAGCCCCACGTCAGGCTTCCCAACCTGGGGGTCCGGCAACAGGAGGAGGAATTCCTAGAGTCAGACTTTGAAGACTCGTGGGATTTGACTGCAGGACTTCGACAGGACTGGGGGAAACAGAGACTCCACTCTTGGAGGGCACACACAAAGTAGTATGTGCATTGGGACCCAGGCGAAGGAGCAGTGACCCCAGGGGAGACTGAACCAGACCTACCTGCTAGTGTTGGAGGGTCTCCTGCAGAGGTGGGCGGTGCCTGTGGCTCACCATGGGGACAAGGACACTGGCAGCAGAAGTTCTGGGAAGTACTCCTTGGCGTGAGCCTTCCCAGAGTCAGCCATTAGCCCCACCAAAGAGCCCAGTTAGGCTCCAGTGTTGGGTTGCCTCAGGCCAAACACCAACAGGGAGAGAACCCAGTGCCACCCATCAGCAGTCAAGGGGATTAAAATTTTACTGAGCTCCGCCCATCAGAGCAACAGTCAGCTCTACCCACCACCAGTCCCTCTGATCAGGAAGCTTGCACAAGCCTCTTAGATAGCCTCATCCACCACAGGGCAGACAGCAGAAGCAAGAAGAACTACAATCCTGCAGCCTGTGGAACGAAAACCACATTCACAGAAAGATAGACAAGATGAAAAGGCAGAGGGCTATATACCAGATGAAAGAACAAAATAAAACCCCAGAAAAACAACTAAATGAAGTGGAGATAGGCAGCCTTCCAGAAAAAGAATTCAGAATAATGACAGTAAAGACGATCCAGGACCTCGGAGAAAGAATAGAGGCAAAGATCAAGAAGATGCAAGAAATGTTTAACAAAGACCTAGAAGAACTAAAGAACAAACAAACAGAGATGAACAATATAATAACTGAAATGAAAACTACACTAGAAGGAATCAATAGCAGAATAACTGAGGCAGAAGAACGGATAAATGCCCTGGAAGACAGAATGGTGGAATTCACTGCTGTGGAACAGAATAAAGAAAAAAGAATGAAAAGAAATGAAGACAGCCTAAGAGACCTCTGGGACAACATTAAATGCACCAACGTTCTCACTAGAGGGGTCCCAGAAGGAGAAGAGAGAGAGAAAGGACCTGAGAAAATATTTAAAGAGATTATACTTGAAAACTTTCCTAACATGGGAAAGGAAAGGGCCACCCAAGTCCAGGAAGCGCAGAGAGTCCCATACAGGATAAATCCAAGGAGAGACATGCCAAGACACATAGTAATCAAACTGGCAAAAATCAAAGACAAAGAAAAATTATTGAAAGCAGCAAGGGAAAAATGACAAATACCATACAAGGGAACTCCCATAAGGTTAACAGCTGATTTCTCAGCAGAAACTCTACAAGCCAGAAGGGAGTGGCATGATATACTTAAAGTGATGAAAGGGAAGAACCTACAACCAAGATTACTCTACCCGGCAAGGATCTCATTCAGATTCGATGGAGAAAATGATGAACTGGGCGATTGGGATTGACATGTATATACTGATGTGCATAAAACTGGTGACTAACAGGGACCTGCTGTATTAAGAAATATTTAAAATTAAATTTAAAAGAAGAGAGATGGACCATATTCCGGATAAACTTTTAAATGTCATTTTTGCCTTGAAGGTTAAGAATTTCATATTATTAAAAAATAATATAAATACAATTTCACAAGATTGCATAATATCTCATCCTATGGATGTTTTGGTTCATTCAGCAACTACTTATTTTATGCCTACTATGTGGTAGGCATTTTCAAGCACTGGGTGTATCAGAAATTACTCATTCACCATCTGTTGAATGTTTAGGTTGTTTGCAATTTTTCATTCTTAAACTAACACTATGACAAACATCTTTGTATGTAAGAGGGGTTTTATATTTCAAGTTATTTTCTTAGGGTAGATTCTTAGAAGTTGAATTACTGGGTCAAAGAGTAACAATATTTTTAAGATTCTCAATACATTGTGCCAAACTGCTTTCCAAAAGGCATACCAGGGACTTCCCTGGTGTCCAGTGGTCAAAACTACATGCTTCCCAATGCAGGGGGCCGGGGGCCCAGGTTCGATCCCTGGTCAGGGAACTAGATTCCACGTGCCGCAACTGAGAGCCTGCATGCCGCAACGTAGACCCGCTGCAGCCAAATAAATATTTGAAAAACAATAAGGCATACCAATTTGTACTTTCTTTATCAGAAGAGTATCTATTTTGTATATCCTGACATTATTCAATTTTGTCGCTAGGAAAAAAAGTACAAATATCTTATTCGATTAATTTGTATCTCTTACTAATTTTTCTTGTGTTTTTAAAATTTTTTCCTTCCTTTGTGAGTCATCTATTCATATCCAGTTATCTATTGGAGTCTGTGTCTTAGAGGTCTGTATAAATTTTTTATATACTAAGATAGTTACTCTATCATTTTTAAACATATTATCTTTAAAAAATAATATCTATGATTTTATTCTTTTACTAATTTTAATTTTTTTAATAAAGATCATCAAAATCACACATGAATATAGTTTTAAAATCAGATGGTAACACTACCAAGAAAGTGAAAAGACAGAATGGGAGACAATATTTGCAAATCATATATCTGATCAGAGTCTAGTATCCAGAATATATAAAGCACACTTACAACTCAGCAACAAGAAAAACAATCCAGTTTAAAAATAGGTAAAGGGGTCCACCTGCCGATGCAGGGGACACAGGTTCGTGCCCTGGTCCGGGAAGATCCCACATGCCGCGAAGCGGAATGGATATTTATCTAAAGAAAATATACAAGTGGGTAAAAAGCACCTGAGAAGATACTCAACATCATTAGTCAGTAAGGAAATACAAATCAAAATCACAAGATACTACTTCACACCCACTAGGATGGCTATTAAAAAAAACAAAAAACAGAAAATAACAGATGTTGGCAAGGATGTAGAGAAACTGGAACCCTCATACATTGCTGGCGGGAAATGTAAAATGGTGTAACTTCAGTGGAAGAGTTTGGGAATTCCTCAGAAAGTTAAATATAGAATTACGACATGACCCAGCAATTCCATTCCTACGTTTATACCCTAAGAATTGAAAACAGATATTCAAACAAATACTTGAACAATGAATGTTCATAGCGTCACCATTCACAACAGCCCCAAGTGGAAATAACCCAAATGTCCTTCAGTTACTGAATGGATAAACAAACAAAGCTGGTATTATTCAGGCAAGAGAATATTATTCAGCCATAAAAAGGCATGAAACACTGAGACATATTACAACATGGGTGAACCTCAAAAACATCATGCTAAATGAAAGATGCCGACACAAAAGGTCACATACTGTGTGATTCCATTGAAATCAAACTTCCAGAATAGGTAAATCAGTAGAGACAGAAGGCAGATTAGTGGTTGCCAGGAGCTGGAGGGTTGGGGGAAAGAGACAGGGGGTGGGGAGGGGCTGCTTGATGGATATGTGGTTTCCTTTGCAGGGGGGCATGAAAATGTCTTAGAACTAGACAGAGGTAGAGGTTGCACAACACTGTGAGTGTACTAAATGCTACTGAAGTGTATATTTTCAAATGGTTAATGGTTCATTTTATGTTATGTGAAATTTTACACCACCACCACCAAAATCAAGTGGTAAGGACAGCTTGTAATCATCAAGCTGTCATCTGTTCCATCTTCCCGATTCTACTTCCCAAAGGCAGTCACGCTTTTGATCTCTTTTCCCTTCTCATAATGAATTCGAGATATCCAATTAATATACTTATGCTGCCATCTCTTCATTTACTAATTTTAAATGTTACCTAATGACTTCCTATTATGACAGATAAGATATAATTCCCTTAGCTCTCCCACCACCTCTCCTTCCTCATCTTCTCATCATAGTTATACAAATATTTTAGTGAAATAATAAGTGTTTAAATGATGACTACAGAGAAATGTCACTCAGGACTTCCTTGGTGGTGCAGTGGTTAAGAATCCGCCTGCCAATGCAGGGGACACGGGTTCGAGCCCTCGTCCGGGAAGATCCCACATGCCGTGGAGCAACTAAGCCCCTGCACCACAACTACTGAGCCTGCGCTCTAGAGCCCACGAGCCACAACTACTGAAGTCCGTGCACCTAGAGCCCGTGCTCCACAACAAGAGAAGCCACCACAATGAGAAGCTCGTGCACCACAACGAAGAGTAGCCCCCGCTCTCTGCAACTAGAGAAAGCCCACACACAGCAATGAAGACCCAATGCAGCCAAAAATAAATAAATCAAATAAATTAAAAAAAAGAAATGTCACTCAGCACAGATCCAAGTGGAAAGGGATGATTACATTTCCATTCTTGCTCAATTTTTTACTTTTCTGGGAGTTAACAATTCCTCTGTTCTTTTAGTTGCATAATTTTCTACATACACGTTCTGAAAGTTTCCCAACTGCTCTGTTGTGTCGGATATTGTGTGGGGTGTCTCATCTCCAGGAGGCAACCCTCAGCATCCTTTGCCACTTGCCTGTGCTGGATCCACTTTTCCTGAATCTCACGTTCCCCCTTCCTCTTGTCTTGCTGAAGTCCACCCTCCAGTAAAAGGAGTCCCAGAGATACATGTTTTACATCCTAGATTATCTGGAAATATCTCTGTTCTGCTTTCACACTTGGCTGGGTAGTCACTTATTAGTCACTTGGCTGGGTATGAAATTGATAGAAAATCCTCTTCCCCCACAACCCCGGTGGGTATGCGACACCTAGCCTCCAGAGTCACTCTTGAAAAAATCTGGTCCCATCCAACTCTCATTCCTTGGCCTGATGCCTGTTTTTCCTCTCTGGAAGCTTGTAGAACCTTGTTATGCCTGGTGTTCTAAAATTTCACTACGTTGTGCCTTGGCGTGTCTTTTATTATGCTGGCAACTGGTGGTCTGCAATTGTGTTCCTTGTACAAATTCTCTGATTTCCTCCCCTCTGGTGCCTCTGTGTCTCTTTCCAGAACTCTAAGTGTGTTTATACTGAACATTCTGGATTGATGCTCCATGACTCTCATCTGTTCTCTGTACTTTTCAACTCCTTGTCCTTTTTTGCTACTTTGTGAGAGATTTCTTCAGGTTTAGCTCCTCTACCTTCGACTGAAATTTGGAGTTCACTGCCCTCTTGAACTCTAAGAGAATACTACTTGGAAGTTCCTCAAGTTTTCTTCTGAACTGGCATTGTCTGTTTTTTATAGATTGCTCTTTCCTGATTGTTAAGTTCTTTTGTTCATGCAGGGGCTTGCCTCTCCTTATCCGACAGCTAATCCTTTTATTTATTTATTTATTTATTTTTGGCTGCGTTGGGTCTTCATTGCTGCGCGCGGGCTTTCTCTAGCTGTGGTGAGCAGGGGCTACTCTTCGTTGTGGTGCACGAGCTTCTCATTGTGGTGGCTTCTCTTGTTGAGGAGCACGGGCTCTAGGCGTGAGGCCTTCAGTTGTTGTGGCATGAAGGCTCAGTAGTTGTGGCTCATCGGCTCTAGAGCACAGGCTCAGTAGTTGTGGCGCACGGCTTAGTTGCTCCGCAGCATGTGGGATCTTCCTGGACAAGGGCTCGAACCCGTGTCCCCTGCATTGGCAGGTGGATTCTTAACCACTGCACCACCAGGGAAGTCCCCGATGGCTAATCCTTGATTAGGTGTTTCTATTAACTGTGTGGTGCTAAAAAGTTAATTGGAAGTTCCATGTGGAAGTTCCCAGAGGTGTAATGTATCAACTGGCAAATTTCGTTTTAGGGAGGGTGCACAGGGAACCAGGCCACCTCTGGGCCTCCCAGAGATCAGGCTGGGAGGGTTCTGCTCTGAGGACTTGAATTTCTCCAGAGAAGCACCTTCTGATCACCTGCCTGGGATGTGGATGTACTTGACTCATCTGGATGGTGTGAAGGTTCCAGGCTAATCCCTTGTTTTCAATACCCTCTGCTACATGGAGTTTCTTTTCTTTTCTTTTTTTTTTTTTTGGGGGGTGGGGTGTGTGTGGGAGGGGGCTGTGCTGCGGGCTAGCAGGATCTTAGTTCCTCGACCAGGAACTGAACCCGTGCCCCTTGCAGTGGAAGTGCAGAGTCCTAACC
>NW_020173406.1:0-2693 GCF_003031525.2 Neophocaena asiaeorientalis asiaeorientalis
TATAAAGCAGAAACTAACACACTATTGTAAAGCAAATATACCCCAATAAAGATGTGTAAAAAAAAAAAAAGAAAAGAACTGAGGACAGTCTCAGAGACCGCTGGGACAACATTAAATGCACCAACATTCGAATTATAGGGGTTCCAGAAGAAGAAGAGAAAAAGAAAGGTACTGAGAAAATATTTGAAGAGATTATAGTTGAAAGCTTCCCTAATATGGGAAAAGAAATATTTAATCAAGTCCAGGAAGCACAGAGCGTCCCATACAGGATAAATCCAAGGACAAACTCGCCAAGACACATATTAATCAAACTGTCAAAAACTAAATACAAGGAAAACATATTAAAAGTAGCAAGGGAAAAATAACAAATAACACATAAGGGAATCCCCATAAGGTTAACAGCAGATCTCTCAGCAGAAAGTCTTCAAGCCAGAAGGGCGTGCCAGGACATACTGAAAGTGATGAAGGAGAAAAACCTGCAACCAAGATTACTCTACCCAACAGTGATCTCATTCAGATTTGATGGAGAAATTCAAACCTTTTCAAACACGCAAAAGGTGAGAGAGTTCAGCACCACCAAACCAGCTTTACAACAAATGCTAATGGAACTTCTCTAGGCAAGAAACAAAAGAGAAGGAAAAGACCTACAATAACAAACTCAAAACAATTTAGAAAATGAGAGAGGAACACACATAACAATAATTACCTTAAATGAAAATGGACCAAATGCTCTCACCAAAAGACAGATTAGCTGAATGGATACAAAAGCAAGACCCATATATATGCTGTCTACAAGAGACCCACTTCAGACCTAAAGACACATACAAACTGAAAGGGGATGGAAAATGATATTCCATGCAAATGGAAACCAAAAGAAACCTGGAGTAGCAATTCTCATATCAGACAAAATAGGATTTAAAATAAAGACTTTTAGAAGAGGCAAAGAAGGACACTACATAATGATCATAGGATCGATCCAAGAAGATAAAACAATTGTAAATATTTATGCACCCAACATAGGAGCACCTCAATACATAAGGCAAATACTAAGAGCCATAAAAGGGGAAATTGACAGTGACACATTCATAGTATGGGACTTTAATACCCCACTTTCACCAAAGGACAGATCATCCAAAATGAATATAAATAAAGAAACACAAGCTTTAAATGATACATTAAACAAGATGGACTTAATTGATATTTTTTGGACACTCCATCCAAAAACAACAGAATACACATTTTTCTCAAGTGCTCATGGAACATTTTCCAGGAGAGGTCATATCTTGGGTCACAAATCAAGCCTTGGCCAATTTAAGAAAATTGAAGTTGTATCAAGTATCTTTTCTGACCACAATGACATAAAAGTAGATATCAATTACAGGAAAAGACCCGTAAAAAATACAAACACATGGAGCCTAAACAATACACAACTTAATAACGAAGTGATCACTGAAGAAATCAAGGAGGAAATAAAAAAATACCTAGAAACAAATGACAATGGAGACACGATGACCCAAAACCTATGGGATGCAGCAAAAGCAGTTCTAAGAGAGAAGTTTATAGCAATACAAGGCCACCTTAAGAAGCAGGAAATATCTCGAATGAAGAACCTAACCTTGCACCTAAAGCATTTAGAGAAAGAAGAACAAAAAAAACCCCCAAAATTAGCAGAAGGAAAGAAATCATAAAAATCAGATCAGAAATAAATGAAAAAGAAATGAAGGAAACAATAGCAAAGATCAATAAAACTAAAAGCTGGTTCTTTGAGAAGATAAACAAAATAGATAAACCATTAGCCAGACTCATCAAGAAAAAAAGGAAGAAGACTCAAATCAATAGAATTAGAAATGAAAAAGGAGAAGTAACAACTGACACTGCAGAAATAAAAAAAATCATGAGAGATTACTACAAGCAACTCTATGCCAATAAAATGGACAATCTGGAAGAAATGGACAAATTCTTAGAAATGCACAACCTGCCAAGACTGAATCAGGAAGAAATAGAAAATATGAACAGACCAATCACAAGCACTGAAATTGAAACTGTGATTAAAAATCTTCCAACAAACAAAAGCCCAGGACCAGATGGCTTCACAGGTGAATTCTATCAAACGTTTAGAGAAGAGCTAACACCTATCCTTCTCAAACTCTTCCAAAATATAGCAGAGGGAGGAACACTCCCAAATTCCTTCTACGAGGCCACCATCACCTTGATACCAAAACCAGACAAGGATGTCACAAAGAAAGGAAACTACAGGCCAATATCACTGATGAAAATAGATCCAAAAATCCTAAACAAAATACTAGCAAACAGAAACCAACAGCACATTAAAAGGATCATACACCATGATCAAATGGGGTTTATTCCAGTAATGCAAGAATTCTTCAATATACGCAAATCAATCAATGTGATACACCATATTAACAAATTGAGGGAGAAAAAACATATGATCATCTTAATAGATGCAGAGAAAGCTTTTCACAGAATTCTACTCCCATTTATGATAAAAACCCTGCACAGAGTATGCATAGAGGGAAACTTCCTCAAAAAAATAAAGGCCATATATGACAAACCCACAGCCAACATCATCCTCAATGGTGAAAAACTGAAAGCGTTTCCTCTAAGATCAGGAACAAGACAAGGTTGCCAAAGCTCACCACTCTTATTCAACATAGATTTGGAAGTTTTAGCCA
>NW_020173406.1:2951-4378 GCF_003031525.2 Neophocaena asiaeorientalis asiaeorientalis
GGAAGAGAAGTAAAGCTGTCACTCTTTGCAGATGACATGATACTGTACCTAGAAAATCCTAAAGATGCTACCGGAAAACTACTAGAGCTAATCAATGAATTTCGTAAACGTGCAGGATACAAAATTAATGCACAGAAATCTCTTGCATTCCTATACACTAATGATGTAAAATCTGAAATTGAAATCAAGAAAATACTCCCATTTCCCATTGCAAAAAAAAGAAAAAAATATCTAGGAATAAACCTACTTAAGGAGACAAAAGACCTGTGTGCCGAAAATTATAAGTCACTGATGAAATAAATTAAAGATGATACAAATAGATGGAGAGACATACCATATTTTGGATTGGAGGAATCAACATTGTGAAAATGACTCTACTACCCAAAGCAATCAACAGATTCAATGCAATCCCTTTCAAACTACCACTGGCATTTTTCCCAGAACTAGAACAACACATTTCACAATTTGTATGGAAACACAAAAGACCCTGAATAGCCAAAACCACCTAGAGAATGAAAAACGTAGCTGGAGCAATCAGGCTCCCTGACTTCTGACTGTACTATAAAGCTACAGTAATCAAGACAGTATGGTACTGGCATAAGAACAGAAAGATAGATCAATGGAACAGGATAGAAAGTGCAGAGATAAACCCACGCACATATGGTCACCTTATCTTTGATAAAGGAGGCAGAAATGTACAGTGGAGAAAGGACAGCCTCTACAATAAATTTTGCTGGGACAACTGGACTGGTAAATGTAAGAGTATGAGGTTAGATCACTCCCTAACACCATACCCCAAAATAAGCTCAAAATGGATTAAAGACCTAAATGTAAGGCCAGAAACGATCAAACTCTTAGAGGAAAACATAGGCAGAACACTCTATGACATAAATCACAGCAAGATCCTTTTTGACCCACCTCCCAGAGAAATGGAAATAAAAACAAAAATAAACAAATGGGACCTAATGAAACTTCAAAGCTTTTGCACAGCAAGGGAAACCATAAACAAGACCAAAAGACATCCTTCAGAATGGGAAGAAATATTTGCAAATGAAGCAACTGACAACTGATTAATTTTCAAAATTTCCAAGCAGCTCATGCAGCTCAGTAACAAAAAAACAGACAACCCAATCCAAAAATGGGCAGAAGTCCTAAATAGACATTTCTCCAAAGAAAATATACAGACTGCCAACAAACACCTGAAAGAATGCTGAACATCATTAATCACTAGGGAAATGCAAATCAAAACTTCAATGAGATATCATCTCACACCAGTCAGATTGGCCATCCTCAAAAACTCTAGAAATAATAAATGCTGGAGAGGGTGTGGAGAAAAGGGAACCCTCTTGCACTGCTGGTGGGAATGTGCATTGGTACAGCCACTATGGAGAACAGTATAGAGGTTCCTTAAAAAACTACAAATAGAA
>NW_020173406.1:4826-17278 GCF_003031525.2 Neophocaena asiaeorientalis asiaeorientalis
CAGAGTCTGTCATACAGAGTGAAGTAAGTCAGAAAGAGAAAGACAAATATTGTATGCTAACACATATATATGGAATTTAAGGGAAAAAAGTGTCATGAAGAACCTAGGGTTAAGACAGGAATAAAGACACAGACCTACTTAAGAACGGACTTGAGCATATGGGGAAGGGGAAAGGTGAGCCCTGACAAAGCGAGAGAGAGGCATGGACATATATACACTACCAAACGTAAGGTAGATAGCTAGTGGAAAGCAGCCACAAAACACAGGGATATCAGGTCAGTGGTTTGTGACTGCCAGGAGGGGTGGGATAGGGAGGGTGGGAGGGAGGAAGATGCAAGAGGGAAGAGATATGGGAACATATGTGTATGTATAACTGATTCACTTTGTTATAAAACAGAAACTAACCCACCATTGTAAAGCAATTATGTCCCAATAAAGGTGTTAAAAAAATAAAGTAAAATAAATTTTAAAAAATTAGAAGTGGGAAATCCCCAACTTATTTTATTAGGCTAGCAGGCTAGAATTGCCTTCATAAAAAAAAATCTAGAAAAATTTAGTACAAAAAATTAAAATTGAAGACCAATATCCATAATGATTACGGACACAAAAATTCATAACAAATTTCTAGTAAATTAAATCCAAATACATATAAACATGGTAACACACCATGACCATGCAGGGTTTGTCTTATGAAAGCAAAATTATCTTCACATTCAAGAAAATCAAACAATATAATTCAGGTTAACAGACGAAAAACGTATGATAAATGCAGAAAAATCACTTGACAGAATTAAACACCCATTCATATCAACATTTCTAAGCAAAATGGGTATAGAAAGGAATTTTCTCAACCTGATAAGGGGCAACTATGAAAAGTCTCCTACTAACATCATATTTCATTGTAAGAGACTGAATAACTTCTCCCTAAAATCAGAAACAAGGCACAAAATTTCAGTCTCTTTACTTTTATTTCATATTGTAGTGGATGTCATAGCCAGTGCCAGAAGGCAAGAAAAGTAAATATAAAGGACATATAGATTAGAAGACAGTAAAACTTTTTTTCCACATAAGTCAAGTTTTTCTATGTAGGAACTTCTAAAGACTCTTCAGGAAAGCTACCAGAGTTAATATGTGAGTTTTGCTAGTGTAAAAGAAAATTTGATAAAAGATAGGCAAGAATGATGGAATGATGACTAGAAAACTTTGCTGAGAGAAATTAAAGGAGACTAACATAAGTGGAAAAATAGTGTGTGGTCACGAATTGGACAACTCAGTGTTGTTAGGATATTAGTTGCCCCCCCCCCCAAATGATCTGCAGAGTCAATGCAATCTCAATTAAAATGCCAGAAGGCACTTATTTTTTGCAGAAATCATGAAACTGGTTTTAAATTTTATATGGAGATGCAAAGGACCTAAAATGGTTAAACAATTTTGAAAAAAAAGGAACAAAGTTAGAGGATTTAGACTACCTCCCTAATATTAAAGCTACAGTAATCTCGAATAGTGTCTTAATGATATAAATATAGACATATAGATCAATGAAAGAAAGAATCCATTAACAGACACAGATATATATAGTAATTGATTTTCAGTAATTGTCCTAAGGCAATTCAAGTGGCAAAGGATAATCTGTTCAAGAAATAGTGCTGAAACAATGGACTATGCATATGAAAACAAAATAAAACATAAAATAAATAAAACAACCTAAACCTTTATCTCAGACCATATTCAAAAATCAAAAAGGACCATAAAACTAAATGTAAGGACTAAAATTATAAAACTTCCAGAAGAAAACCTAGGAAAATATCTTACTGACATTGAACTTGGCAAAGATTGTAAAATAATTTTACACTTATAAAGTTAAACAAACACTGTCATATGATCTGATCATTTCATTCTTAAGTATTACCCAAGAGAAATAAAAACATATGTATATGTCCATACATAGCTGTATGAGAATGTTCATACTAGCTTTACTTGTAATAATTGAAATTGGGAATTACCCAAGTATCCATCACCACAACATGTGAATGGGTAAACAATTTGTGGTATATTCATACAATGAAATCTACTTGTCAATAAAAATAAATGAACCATCTTTTAATTAAATAAATTTGATATGTAACACTGTGTATGTTTAAGGTGTAAAGTGTGTTATTTTTGTAATATGATTGCTGATGTAGTGATATTTATCATATTACATAATTATAGTACAATATTATTGTCTATATTCTTTATACTGTGTATTAGATCTCTATGACTTATTTAGTACTTATTACAAGTTTGTACACTTAAACACCATCACTCTTATCCTGTTCCTCCCCTGAAAATGAGCATTTTACTCTGTTTTTGTCAAGTTTAACTTTTTAGATTTTACATATAAGTGACCTTACACAGCACTTGTCTTTCTCTGATATATCTCATTTAGCATAAAGTGCTCAAGGGCAATCCATGTTGTCACAAATGAAAGGATATCCTCCTTTCTGGTGGCTGAATAATGTATAATAATATAATACATGTATAATAATATATGATTATATATATATATATATATATATACATATATATACCACAACTTTTTTATCCATTCATTTTCTGATGGGTATTTTGGTTGTTTCCATATTTTGCCTATTGTGAATAATGCTACAGTAAACATGGGAGTTTATTTATTTATATATTTTGTCAAAATCCTGTTGTCATTTCTTTTATGTATATACCCAGAAGTGGAATTGCTAGATTGTATGGTAATTCTATTTTTAATATTATGAAATATTATTTTCCATAGTGGCTGGACGAATTTGCATTCCCATAAATGTAGAGGATTTCCTTTTTACAACATACTTGCCAACACCTGTAGTTTCTTTTTTTTTTTTTAACAATGACTACATAAACCTTTATTTACTGTATAGAAAGATGTCTATGATATACAAAATGCAGAGCTTCAAAACAATATACATACTATGATTTTGTTTCTTTTTAACTTCTTTACTGGAGTATAATTGCTTCACAACTGTGTGTTAGATGCTGCTTCATAACAAAGTGAATCACTCATACATATACACATGTTCCCACATCTCCTCCTTCTTGCGTCTGCCTCCCTCTCACCCTACCCATCCCACCCATCCAGGTGGTCAAAAAGCACCTAGCTGATCTCCCTGTGCTATGCGGCTGCTTCTCACCAGCTCTCTATTTTATGTTTGGTAGTGTATATATGTCCATGGCACTCTCTAACTTTGTCACAGCCTATGATTCCCCCTCACCACATCCTCAAATCCATTCTCTAGTAGTTCTGCATCTCCATTCCTGTCTTACTCTAAGGTTTTTAATGACCTTTTTGATTTTTCTTAGATTCCTTATATATGTGTTAGCATATGGTATTTGTTTTTCTCTTTCTGACTTATTTCACTCTGTATGACACACTCCAGGTCCATCCACCTCACTACAAATATCTCAATTTCGTTTCTTTTTGTGGCTGAGTAATATTCCATTGTATATATGAGCCACATCTTTTTATCCATCCATCTGATGATGGACACAGGTTGCTTCCAAGTCCTGGCTATTGTAAATAGAGCTGCAATGAACATTTTGGTACATGACTCTTTTTGAATTATGGTTTTCTCAGGGTATATGCCCAGTAGTGGGATTGCTGGGACATACGGTAGTTCTATTTGTAGTATTTTAAGGAACCTCCATACTGTTCTCCATAGTGGCTGTATCAATTTATATTCCCACCAGCAGTGCAAGAGTGTTCCCTTTTCACCATACCCTCTCCAGAATTTATTGTTTCTACATTTTTTGAGGATGGCCATTCTGACCGGTGTGAGATGATATCTCATTGTAGTTTTGATTTGCAATTCTCTAATGATTAATGATGTTGAGCATTCTTTCATTTGTTTGCTGGAAATCTGTATATCTTCTTTGGAGAAATGTCTATTTAGGTCTTCTGCCCATTTTTGGATGGGGTTGTTTGTTTTTTTGTTATTGAGCTGCATGAGCTGCTTGTAAATTTTGGAGATTAATCCTTTGTCAGTTGCTTCATTTGCAAATGTTTTCTCCCATTCTGAGGGTTGTCTTTTGGTCTTGTTTATGGTTTCCTTTGCTGTGCAAAAGCTTTGAAGTTTCATTAGGTCCCATTTGTTTATTTTTGTTTTTATTTCCATTACTCTAGGAGGTGGGTCAGAAAGGATCTTGCTGTGATTTATGTCATAGAGTGTTCTTCCTATGTTTTCCTCTAAGAGTTTGATAGTTTCTGGCCTTACATTTAGGTCTTTAATCCATTTTGAGCTTATTTTTGTGTATGGTGTTAGGGAGTGATCTAATCTCATACTTTTACATGTACCTGTCCAGTTTTCCCAGCACCATTTATTGAAGAGGCTGTCCTTTCTCCACTGTACATTCCTGCCTCCTTTATCAAAGATAAGGTGTCCATATGTGCGTGGGTTTATCTCTGGGCTTTCTATCCTGTTCCATTGATCTATCTTTCTGTTTTTGTGCCAGTACCATACTGTCTTGATTACTGTAGCTTTGTAGTATAGTCTGAAGTCAGGGAGCCTGATTCCTCCAGCTCCTTTTTTCGTTCTCAAGATTGCTTTGGCTATTCGGGGTCTTTTGTGTTTCCATACAAATTGCGAAATTTTTTGTTCTAGTTCTGTGAAAAATGCCAGTGGTAGTTTGATAGGGATTGCATTGAATCTGTAGATTGCTTTGTATAGTAGAGTCATTTTCACAACATTGATTCTTCCAATCCAAAAACTTGGTATATCTCTGATCTATTTGTATCATCTTTAAATTCTTTCATCAGAGTCTTATAATTTTCCACATAGAGGTCTTTTGTCTCCTTAGGTAGGTTTATTCCTAGATATTTTATTCTTTTTGTTGCAATGGTAAATGGGAGTGTTTTCTTGATTTCACTTTCAGTGTTTTCATCATTAGTTTATATGATTGCCAGAGATTTCTGTGCATTAATTTTGTATCCTGGTACTTTGCCAAATTCATTGATTAGCTTTCGGAGTTTTCTTGTTGCATTTTTAGGATTCTCTATGTATAGTACCATGTCATCTGTAAACAGTGACAGCTTTACTTCTTCTTTTCCAATTTGGATTCCTTTTATTTCCTTTTCTTCTCTGATTGCTGTGGCTAAAACTTACAAAACTCTGTTGAATAAGAATGGTGAGAGTGGGCAACCTTGTCTTGTTCCTGATGTTAGTGGAAATGCTTTCAGTTTTTCACCATTGAGGATGATGTTTGCTGTGGGCTTGTCATATATGGCCTTTATTATGTTGAGGAAAGTTCCCTCTATGCCTACTTTCTGGAGGGTTTTTATCATAAATGGGTGTTGAATTTTGTCGAAAGCTTTCTCTGCATCTATTGAGATAATCATACGGTTTTTCTCCTTCAATTTGTTAATATGGTTTATCACATTGATAGATCTGCATATATTGGAGAATCCTTGCATTCCTGGGATAAACCTCACTTGATCATCGTGTATGATCCTTTTAATGTGCTGTTGGATTCTGTTTGCTAGTATTTTGTTGAGGATTTTTGCATCTATGTTCATCAGTGATATTGGCCTGTAGTTTTCTTTCTTTGTGACATCCTTGTCTGGTTTTGGTATCAAGGTGATGGTGGCCTCGTAGAAGGAATTTGGGAGTGTTCCTCCCTCTGCTATATTTTGGAAGAGTTCGAGAAGGATAGGTGTTAGCTCTTCTCTAAACGTTTGATAGAATTCACCTGTGAAGCCATCTGGTCCTGGGCTTTTGTTTGTTGGAAGGTTTTTAATCACAGTTTCAATTTCAGTGCTTGTGATTGGTCTGTTCATATTTTCTATTTCTTCCTGATTCAGTCTTGGCCCATTGTGCATTTGTAAGAATTTGTTCGATTCTTCCAAGTTGTCCATTTTATTGTCATAGAGTTGCTTGTAGTAATCTCTCATGATCTTTTGTATTTCTGCAGCGTCAGTTGTTTCTTCTCCTTTTCCATTTCTAATTCTATTGATTTGAGTTTTCTCCCCCTTTTTTTTTTGATGAGTCTGGCTAAGGGTTTATCTATTTTGTTTATCTTCTCAAAGAACCAACTTTTAGTTTTATTGATATTTGCTATAGTTTCCTTCATTTCTTTTTCATTTATTTCTGATCTGATCTTTATGATTTGTTCCTTCTGCTAACTTTGGGGTTTTCTTGTTCTTCTTTCTCTAAATGCTTTAGGTGCAAGGTTAAGTTGGTTATTCGAGATGTTTCCTGTTTTTTAAGGTACGCTGGTATTGCTATACACTTCCCTCTTAGAACTGCTTTTGCTGCATCCTGTAGGTTTTGGGTCATTGTGTCTGCATTGTCACTTTTTTCTAGTTTTTAAAAAAATTTCCTCTTTTATTTCTTCAGTGATCACTTCGTTATTAATTAGTGTATTGGTTAGCCTCCATGTGTTTTTTTTTATATTTTACAGATCTTTTCCTGTAATTGGTATGTAGTCTCATAGCATTGTGGTAGGAAAAGATACTTGATATATTTTCAATTCTCTTAAATTTATGAAGGCTTGATTTGTGACCCCAGATATGTTGTATCCTGTAGTATGATCCATAAGCACCTGAGAAAAATGTGGATTCTGTTGTTTCTGGATGGAATGTCCTATAAATATCAATTAAGTCCATATTTTTTAACGTATCACTTAAAGTTTGTGTTTCCTTATTTATTTTCATGTTGCATAATCTGTCCTTTGGTGAAAGTGGGGTGTGAAAGTCCCCTACTGTGAATGTGCTTTTGTCGATTTCCCCTTTTATGGCTCTTAGTATTTACTTTATATATTGTGGTGCTCCTATGTTGGGTGCATAAATATTTACAATTGTTATATCTTCTTGAATCAATCCCTTGATCATTATGTAGTGTCCTTCTTTGTCTCTTTTAATACTCTTTATTTTAAAGTCTATTTTGTCTGATATGAGAATTGCTACTCTAGCTTTGTTTTGGTTTCCATTTGCATGGGATATATTTTTCCATCCCAAAACTTTCAGTCTGTATGGGTCTCTAGGTCTGAAGTGGGTCTCTAGTAGACAGCATATATATGGTTCTTGCTTTTGTATCCATTCATGCAGTGTGTCTTTTGGTGGAAACATTTAATCCATTTACATGTAAGGTAATTTTTTTTTTTTTTTTTTTGGTGTTACGCGGGCCTCTCACTGTTGTGGCCTCTCCCATTGAGGAGCAAGGGCTCTGAACGTGCAGGCTTAGCAGCCATGGCTCATGGGCCCAGCCACTCCATGGCATGTGGGGTCATCCCAGACTGGGACACGGACCTGTGTCCCCTGCATCATCAGGCGGACTCTCAACCACTGCGCCACCAGGGAAGCCCTAAGGTAATTATTGATATGTATGCTCCTATTCCCATTTTCTTAATTGTTTTGCATTTGGTATGGTAGTTGTTTTCCTTCTCTTGTGTTTCTTGACCAGAGAAATTCCTTTAGCATTTGTTGTAAAGCTGGTTTGGTGGTGCTGAACTCTCTCAGCTTTGGTTTGTCTGTAACGTTTTAAATTTCTCAATCAAATCTGAATGAGGTCCTTGCTGGGTAGAATAATTTTGGTTGTAGTTTTTTCTCCTTCATCACTTTAAATATGTCCTGCCACTCCCTTCTGGCTCGCAGAGTTTCTTCTGAAAGGTCAGCTGTTAACCTTATGGGGATTCCCTTGTGTGTTATTTGTTTTTTTTTCCCTTGCTGCTTTTAATATATTTTATTTGTATTTAATTTTTGACAGTTTGATTAATATGTGTCTTGGCGTGTTGCTCCTTGGATTTATCCAGTATGGGACTCTGTGCTTCCTGGACTTGATTAACTATGTCCTTTCCCATATTAGGGTAGTGTTCAACTATAACACTCTTCAAATATTTTCTCAGTCCCTTTCTTTTTCTCTTCTTCTTCCGGGACACCTATAATTCAAATGTTGGTGTGTTTAATGTTGTCCCACAGGTCTCTGAGACAGTCCTCGGTTCTTTTCATTCTTTTTCTTTATTCTACTCTGCAGTAGTTATTTCCACTATTTTATCTTCTATGTCACTTATCCGTTCTTCTGCCTCAGTTATTCTGTTATTGATCCCATCTAGAGTATTTTTAATTTCACTTATTGTGCTGTTCATTGTTGCTTCTTTCCTCTTTATTTCTTCTAGGTCCTTGTTAAAAGTTTCTTGCATTTTCTCTATTCTCTTTCCAAGATTTGGGATCATGTTTACTATCATTATTCTGAATTATTTTTCAGGTAGACTACCTATTTCCTCTTCATTTGTTAGGTCAGGTAGATTTTTATGTTGCTCCTTCGTCTGCTGTGTGTTTTTCTGTCTTCTCATTTTGCTTATCTTACTGTGTTTGGGGTCTCCTTTTTGCAGGCTGCAGGTTCGTAGTTCCCATTGTTTTTGGTATCTGACCCCAGTGGCTAAATTTGGTTCAGTGGATTTTGTAGGCTTCCTGGTGGAGGGGACCAATTCCTGTGTTCTGGTGGATGAGGCTGGATCTTGCCTTTTTGGTGGGCATGTCCACATCTGGTGGTGTGTTTTGGGGTGTCTGTGGCCTTATTATGATTTTAGGCAACCTCTCTGCTAATGGGTAGTTTTGTGTTCCTGTCTTGCTAGTTGTTTGGCATAGGGTGTCCAGCACTGTAGCTTGCTGGTCGTTGAGTGAAGCTGGGTGCTTGCGTTGAGATGGAGATCTCTGGGAGATTTTCACTGTTTGATATTTCATGGAGCTGGGATGTCTCTTGTGTACCAGTGTCCTGAATTTGGCTCTCCCACCTCAGAGGCACAGCATTGTTTCCTGCCTGAAGCACCAAGAGCATTTCATCCACACGGCTCAGAATAAAAGGGAGAAAATGTAGAAACAAAGAAAGAGGATAAAATAAAATAAAGTATAATAACATAAAGTTATTATAATAAAAAATAATTATTAAGAAAAAAATATTTTTAAGTAAAAAAAAAGCAATGGATGCACAGAACCCTAGGACAAATGGTGAAAGCAAAGCTATACAGATGAAATCTCACACAGAAGCATACACATACACGCTAACAAAAAGAGCAAAGGTGGAAAAAATAATATATCTTGCTCTCAAAGTCCATCTCCTCAATTTGGGATGTTTCATTGTCTATTCAGAGCCCCACCTCTGCGTGTAGGTTGCCTGAGGGCGTCTGTTCTTCCCTCAGACAGGACGAGGTTAAAGAGCAGCTGATTTGGGGTCTCTGGCTCACTCAGGCCGTGGGGAGGGAGGGGCACGGGGTGCGGGGCGAGCCTGTGGCAGCAGAGGCTGGTGTGACGTTGCGCCAGCCTGGGGCATGCTGTGCGTTTTCCCAGGGAAGTTGCCCCTGGATCACGGGACCCTGGCAGTGGCCTGCTGCACAGGCTCCCGAGTGGGGATGTATAGAGAGTGACCTGTGCTCGCACACAGGCTTCTTGGTGGTGGAAGCAGCAGCCTTAGCATCTCATCCCCGTGTCTGGGGTCCACAGTGATAGCTGCAACTTGCTCCCATCTCTGGAGCTCCTTTAAGCAGCGCTCTTAATCCCCTCTCCTCGTGCACCAGGAAACAAAAAGGGAAGAAAAAGTCTCTTGCCTCTTCGGCAGGTCCAGCCATTTCCCTGGACTCCCTCCCGGCTTGCCGTGATGCACTAACCCCTTCAGGCTGTATTCACACCACCAGTCCTTTCCCTAGGATCTGACCGAAGTCCAAACCTCATCTCCCAGCCCCTGCCCGCCCCAGCGGGTGAGCAGACAAGCCTCTTGGGCTGGTGAGTACCGGTTGGCACCGATCCTCTCTGCGGGAATCTCTCTGCGGGAATCTCTCTGCGTTGCCCTCTGCACCCTTGTTTCTGCAGTCTCCTCCCCAGCTCCGAAGCTTTCCCCCTCCGCCACCCGGAGGGTCTTCCTAGTGTGTGGACACCTTTCCTCCTTCACGGCTCCCTCCCACTGGTGCCGGTCCCGCCCCTATTCTTTTGTCTCTGTTTTTTTTATTTTTCTTTGCCCTACCCAGTTACGTGGGGAGTTTCTTGCCTTTTGGGATATTTGAGGTCTTCTGCCATTATTCAGCGGGTGTTCTGTAGGAGCTGTTCCATGTGCAGATGTATTTCTGATGTATCTGTGGAGAGGAAGGTGACCTCCGCGTCTTACTCTTCTGCCATCTTCCCAGCTCCTCCACCTGTTGTTTCTTGTCTTCTTGATGATAGCCATTCTAACAGGTGTGAAATGATATTTCATTATGCTGTTATTTGTACTTCTCTGATGATTAGTGATGTTGAGCATCTTTTCATGTGTCTGTTGACCATTTTCATGTCTTCTTTGGAAAATGTCTATTTTGACTCCTTCCCATTTTAAAATGGAATGAACTATTCACATGTGTAACATCAGATAAAACGTGCATAATATTTGACAAATTTTAAATACAATTCTAGAAAATGTAAAGTAACTTATAGTAATAGAATGCAGACCAGTGGTTGCCTGGAAGTATGGAGGAGTGGAGAAGGGATAGATTACAAAGTGACAAAAGGAAGCTGTTGGGAGTGATCAATACATTCACTATCTTGATTGAGTTGATGATTTAACAAATATATGCTTACCTCAAAATTCATTAAATTGTACAATTTCAATATGTGCAGTATGTTGCATGTTAATTAAATCTCAATAAATCTGTTAAAAAAAACAGAAAAGAGAATAATGATTACCCTCTTAACTGGGTGCCTTTTATGGGCTGAACTGTGTCTCTAAAAAATTAACCTGTTGAAGCCATAACCCAGTATTTCAGAATGTAACTATATTTAGACATAAAGTCTTTAAAGATGTGATTAAGTTAAAATGAGGCCATTGGGATGGCCCTAATTCCACTTGACTGGTGTTCTTATAGTAAGAGGAAATTTGTACATATAAAGAGACACTTTGTGCAAACACAGGGAAAAGACCATGTGAGGGCACAATGAGAAATGACTTTTGCTATACAAGAAGAGAGACCTCAGAAGAAACCAAACTTGCTTGTACCTTGACCTTGGACTTGTAATTGTGCAAAAAAAAATATTTCCAGTTATTTAAGTCACCAAGCCTATAGTCCTTTGTTATGGCAGACCTAGCAAACAAATACACCGTCTCTTAAAATTACTCAGAAACTTCACAAAATACTGATATCTGGGTCTCATTCCAGAACATTTGAAACTGAATCTCTGTGACTAAAACCCATGTAGCTATATTTGTAAAGCCCACATCTCAAGTGATCTAATGCCCAAGGAATTTTGCATACCATTGCTTTATGTGAATGTTTTTAGACAATTAAGTATGATTCACTTGTAAGTGTCATTCTAGTTGGTTATATCACTCTTAGCATAATCTTAAGCTTAACTACTAAATTACAGAATATTTCTCCACATTTCATGAGGACATTGGCATTTGGATTAAACTTTTCCTCTTTGCTTTCCAATATCTTGAGCATATATTTACTCAACAAAAATATATTGAGTATCAACTATTTGCCAACTATTGTGCTATGCCTTGGAAATATAGAGACGAAGATAACAAGTCAGTTCACCCAAAAAGCTCAAAATCTACTACAAGGGAGAGATATTTATAATTTATTGTTATAAGTGCTATGTTAGAAGAAAGCACAGAGGAGGAGCATCTAACTCAGATTAAGATAGTGCATTGTAAGGGAATATTTCAGGGATGGTTTCCCACAAGGAAACCTGAATATGTTAAAGAAAGCATTAAAGATATATATTAGATGGGTGAAGCATTACACTGGCTTGTGCAGAAGCATGAATCAGAGAGAGGGCATGGTGTGTGGAGATTGTTAAATAATTCATAGTAGCTGGTGCCTGAAGTGTGAAAGCAGTGTCTTAATATGATCCTAAAGTGGAAGTATGCTTACAGAACATGAATGGCTTTGTGTGCCATTCTAAGGAGTTTAGACTTTATCCTGTATATTATTAAAGAGACACTGGAGGGGATTTCCATGATTGGATTAGATACATCACTCAGACTGCAATTCTAAGAGTGAACTAAAGATAAGGAAAACTGGGCATAAGGATTTATTTAGGAGTCTGTTGCAGAATTCCAAACAAGAAATGATTACAGCTTAAACAAATGTAGTGACAATGAGAAGGAGAAGTGAGAACAAATAGTAATGATCTTGACAGGGGTGATGTCAGCATCATGATGGCATAAAACCTCCCTTATTTCTGTCTCCCCTTCAGCAACATAAAATTGACATCCGTCCATGAGTGGAAGTGCCTCTGTGAGAGTTATGGGAACCACCATCATATGTCAATGGACTGGGAGGAGTCTCACCCTCCTGCGTATTAGGTAATAGGCATACAGACTTCATTAGCATCTGTTAAACCTATAGGAAACCATGAAGTAATTTTGGGCTCTCTTGGGTGTGTCTGAGAGTGCCTGCAGAAAATGACTTGGGCAGTCATCTATAGATGAAAAAGCTTTTTCAGA
>NW_020173406.1:17426-25362 GCF_003031525.2 Neophocaena asiaeorientalis asiaeorientalis
TTTGATGCATTAGAGTGGGTAAAAGCGACAAGATTGACTTTGCAAGCATCACACCTGGCCAAAGGCAGTTCACCTTAGGGCTAAATGAGATGACTTCTTCATGGGAGAAAGAGAGTAAGTGAGTAAACCATTGATGTTCTCACCTGTGCTGGACACTGTCATAGAAATTTATTTCCCTCTCGCAGCATCCAGAGTATAAAATTGGGAGCTTCAAGACTGAGGTAAGGTAGCCAATCAGGAGAGCACATATATTATTGGAGGGCATTAACGGTTCCTGCTGATTGCATTCTGGACTCCATCAAGAAGCTTGATATGAGCCACAGGGAAAGCTTCATCTGTGGCTCCCCTCAACTGGCCTGTGGGCATCTCTAGTGCATCACATGCCAAGTCCACACTTTCCCCTTCTCTGCAGCCAGCTTCTTGTGCTCACTTCCAAGGATGGTAGTGAGAAGAAGCTCTGATAGATAGGAGCACATGCAGAAAAGAGGCAAGGAGAAATCACAAACTCAAACTGTAGAACCACCTTCAGGAAAATAAAAGAAAGACTATTAACAGCTAGCCTGGTGTGTTATAGGATAGAGAAAAGACATACAAGCTTAAGACTTCTGCCACAAGAAGGAGCAAGGAAAGTGGAGTCATTGTATCTATAGAAGGTTAGAGAAACCCTCACACTCTATATCAGGATGGACTAAAGATATTTCTATCCTGAAAACAGGAAAAATTGAAAGAGAAGACTGCTACATCAAATGTAAAGATAGTCATGCAAAATTCCAAGAAGCATGAAATATCAAGTAAATATGAAAACACCAAAAATCACAATAATCTTCCACTAAACAAATCCAAAAACATAGAAATCTATGTTTTACATAGTAAAGAATTCCAAAGAGTTTTTTTAAGGAAACTCAATGAGCTACAAGAACACAAAGTCAATTTAATAAAATCAGGAAAGTAGTACATGATCACAATGAGAAATCTAACAAAGATATAAAAATCATAAAATAGAACTGAAGAGAAATTCTGGAGCTGAATAATTCAATGAACAAAATTAAGAATGCAAAATAGAATATCAATATAAGCATAGACAAAATAGAAGAAAGAATAGGTGGGGTAGAAATAAGAAAAAAAAGAGAAAGAATGGAAAAGAGTGAACACTATGTGATCTATGGTAAACCATAAATAAAAGCCAATTACAGAGTACTGAGTAGAGTTCCCTGTGCAATACAGCTGGTTCTCATTTGTTATCAATCTTATATATAGTAGTGTGTATATGTAAGTTCCAATCTCTCAATTTATCCCTCCCCACACTTATACCCTGGTAAACATAAGTTTGTTTTCTACTTCTGTTTTGTAAACAAGTTCCTTTCTACCATACTCCAATAAGAAAAAAAATTAAGCCAAATACCTACCTGAAAAAGAATTCGGAGTAATGATAGTAAAGATGACCCAAAACCTCGGAAACACAATAGAGAAAACACAAGAAACTTTTAACAAGGACCTAGAAGAACTAAAGAGAAAAACTGTAATGAACAACACAGTAACTGAAATTAAAAATACTCTAGAAGTAATCAGTAGCAGAATAACTGAGGCTGAAGAACAGATAAGTGAGCTAGAAGATAGAATGTTGGAAATAACTGCCACAGAGAAGAAGAAAGAAAAAAGAATGAAAGATTTGAGGACAGCTTCAGGGACTTCTGGGACAACATTAAGAATACCAACATTCGAATTATAGGCATCCAAGAAGAAGAAAAAAAAAAGAAAGAGTCTGAGAAAATATTTGAAGAGATTATAGTGGAAAATTCCCCAACATGGGAAAGGAAATAATCAAGTCCAGGAAGCACAGAGAGGCTCAAACAGGAAAAACCCAAGGAGAACCATGTTGAGACATATATTAGTCAAGCTAACAAAAACTAAAATCAAATTAAAAATACTAAAAGCAGCAAGGGAAAACCAACAAACAACATAAAAGGGAATCCCAATAAGGTTAACAGCTGATTTTTCAGCAAAACTCTACATGCCAGAAGGGAGGGACAACATATATTTAAAGTGATCAAAGGGAAAAACCTACAACCAAGAGTACTCTACCCAGCAAGTATCTCATTTAGATTCAACAGAGAGATCAAAAGCTTTACAGGCAAGCAAAAGTTAAGAGAATTCAGCACCACAAAACAACTTTACAACAAATGTTAAAGGAACTTCTCTAGGAAGGTAACACAAGAGAAGGAAAAGACCTACAAAAATAAACTCAACATAATTAAGAAAAGGGTAATAGGAACATACATATCAATAATTACCTTAAATGTAAATCAATTAAATGTCCCAACCAAGAGACACAGACTGGCTGAATGAATAAAAACTAAAACCTGTATATATGCTGTCTACAAGAGATGCACTTCAGCCCTAGGCACCCAAACAGACTGAAAGTGAGGGGATGGAAAAATATATTGCATGCAAATGGAAATAAAAAGAGAGCCAGAGTACCAATACTCATAACAGAAAAAATATAATTAAAAATAAAGACTATTACAAGAGACAAGAGAGAGCATTACATAATGATCAAGGGGTTAATCCAACAAGAAGATATCACAATTATAAATATATATGCACCCAACATAGGAGCACCTCAATACATAAGGCAAATGTTAACCGCCATAAAACGGGAAATTGACAGTAATACAAAATAGTAGGGGACTTTAACACCTCAATTACTCCAATGGACAGATCATTGAAACAGAATATAAAAAAGGAAACACAAACTTTAAAAGACACAATAGGACGAGGGGAAGATGGTGGAAGAGTAAGACGCGGAGATTACCTTCCTCCCCACAGATACACCAGAAATACATCTAAACGTGGAACAACTCCTACAGAACACCTACTGAATGCTGGCAGAAGAACACAGACCTCCCAAAAGGAAGAAACTCCCCACGTACCTCGGTAGGGCAAAAGAAAAAAGAATAAAGAGAGAGAAAAGGACAAGAATGGGACCTGCAACAGTGGGAGGGAGCTTTGAAGGAGGAAAGGTTTCCACACACTAGGAAACCCCTTCACGGGGAGAGACTGTGGGTGGTGGAGGGGGAAAGCTTTGGAGCTGTGGAGGAGAGCACAGCAACAGGGGTGCGGAGGGAAAAGTGGAGAGATTCCCGCACAGAGGATCAGTGCCGACCAGCACACACCAGCCCGAGAGGCTTGTCTGCTCACCCGCCGGGGCAGGCGGGTCTGGGAGCTGAGGCTCTGGCTTCGGTCAGAGTACAGGGAGAGGACTAGTGTTGGCGGTGCAAACACAGCCTGCAGGGGGTTAGTGCACCATGGCTAGCCAGGAGGGAGTCCGGGGAAAAGTCTGGACCTGCCAAAGAGGCAAGAGACTTTTTCTTCCCTCTTTGTTTCCTGGTGCACGAGGAGAGAGGATTAAGAGTGCTGCTTAAAGGAGCTCCAGAGACGGGTGCGAGCCATGGCTAAAAGCGTGGACCCCAGAGATGGGCATGAGACACTAAGGCTGCAGCTGCCACCACCAAGAAGCCTGTGTGCAAGCGCAGGTCACTATCCACAACCCGCTTCTGGGGAGCCTGTGCAACCCACGACTGCCAGGATCCCGGGATACAGGGACAACTTCCCAGGGAGAATGCATAGTGCACCTCAGGCTGGTGCAACATCACGCAGGTCTCTGCCGCCACAGGATCACACCACACACTGTGCCCTTCCCTCCCCCCAGCCTGAGTGAGCCAGAATCCCCGAATCAGTGGCTCCTTTAACCCCGTCCAGTCTGAGCGAAGAACAGATGCCCACCGGAGACCTACATGCAGAGGCGGGGCCAAATCCAAAGCTGAGCCCCTGGGAGATGTGAGAACAAAGAAGACAAAGGGAAATCTCTCCCAGCAGCCTCAGATGCAATGGATTAAATTTCCACAATCAACTTGATGTACCCTGCATCTGTGGAATACATGAATAGACAACTAATCATCCCAAATTGAAGAGGTGGAATTTGAGAGCAAGATTTATTATTTTTCCACTTTTCCTCTTTTTGTTTGTGTGTATGTGTATGCTTCTGTGTGAGATACTGTCTGTATAGCTTTGCTCCCACCATTTGTCCTAGGGATCTATCCATCCTTTTTTTTTTCTTAATATTCTTTTCTTAATAATTATTTTTATTTTAATAACTTTATTATATTTTATCTTATTTTATTTTATTTTACTTTATCTTCTTTCTTTCTTCTTTTCCATCCTTCCCTCCTTCCTTCCTTCCTTCATCCCTCCGTCCCTCCATCCCTCCTTCCTTTCTTTCCTTCTTTCTTTCTTTCATTCTTTCTATCTTTCTTTCTTTCTTTCTACTTCTACTAATTTTTTTTTTCCCACTTCTTCTCCCTTTATTCTGAGCCGTGTGGATGAAAGGCTCTTGGTGAGGCAGCCAGGAGTCAGTGCTGTGCCTCTGAGGTGGGAGAGCCAACTTCAGGACACTGGTCCACAAGAGAACTCCCAGCTCCACATAATATCAAATGGTGAAAATCTCCCAGAGCTCTCCATCTCAACACCAGCACCCAGCTTCACTCAATGACCAGCAAGCTACAGTGCTGTTCACCCTATGCCAAACAATTAGCAAGACAGGAAAACAACCCCACCCATTAGCAGAGAGGCTGCCTAAAATCATAATAAGTCCACAGACACCCCAAAACACACCACCAGACGTGGACCTGCCCACAAGAAAGGCAAGATACAGCCTCTTCCACCAGAACACAGGCAGTAGTCCCCTCCACCAGGAAGCCTATGCAACTCACTGAACCAACCTTAGCCACTGGGGATGGACACCAAAAACAATGGGAACTATGAACCTGCAGCCTGCAAAAAGGAGACCCCAAACACAGGAAGATAAGCAAAATGAGAAGACAGGAATACACACAGCAGACGAAGGAGCAAGATAAAATCCCACCAGACCTAACAAATGAAGAGGAAATAGGCAGTCTACCTGAAAAAGAATTCAGAATAATGATAGTTAAGATGATCAAAAATCTTGGAAATAGAATAGAAAAAAATGCAAGAAATATTTAACAAGGACGTAGAAGAAAAAAAGATGAAACAATGATGAACAACACAATAAATGAAATTAAAAATACTATAGATGAGATCAATAGCAGAATAACGGAGGCAGAAGAATGGATAAGTGACCTGGAAGATAAATATTGGAAATAACTACTGCAGAGCAGAATAAAGAAGAAAGAATAAAAAGAACTGAGGACAGTTTCAGAGACCTCTGGGACCACATTAAAGGCACCAACATTTGAATTATAGGGGTTTCAGAAGAAGAAGAGAAAAAGAAAAGGACTGAGAAAATATTTGAAGAGATTATAGTTGAAAACTTCCCTAATATGGGAAAGGAAATATTTAATCAAGTCCAGGAAGCACAGAGAGTCCCATACAGGATGAATCCAAGGAGAAACAAGCCAAGACAAATATTAATCAAACTTTCAAAAATTAAGTACAAAGAAACATATAAAAAGCAGCAAGGGAAAAACAGCAAATAAAACACAAGGAAATCCCCATAAGGTTAACAGCTGATCTTTCAACAGAAACTCTGCAAGCCAGAAGGGACTGGCAGGACATATTTAAAGTGATGAAGGAGAAAAGCCTACAGCCAAAATTACTCTACCCAGCAAGGATCTCATTCAGATTTGGTGGAGAAATTAAAATCTTTAGAGACAAGCAAAAACTGAAAGGGTACAGCACCACCAAACTAGCTTTACAACAAATGCTAAAGGAACTTCTCTAGGCAAGAAACAAAAGAGAAGGAAAATACCTACATTAAGGTAACCAGAAAAATTAAGAAAATTGGAATAGGAACACACATATCGATAATTACCTTAAATGTAAATGGTCTAAATGTTCCCACCAAAAATCACAGATTGGCTGAATGGATACAAAAACAACACCCATATATATGCTGTCTACAAGAGACCCATTTCAGACCTAGAGACACATACAGACTGAAACTAAGGGGATGGAAAATGATATTCCATACAAATGGAAACCAAAAGAAAGCTGGAGTAGAAATTCTCATATCAGAAAAAATAAATTTTAAAATAAAGACTATTAGAAGAGACAAAGAAGGACACTACGTAATGATCAGGGGATCAATCCAAGAAGAACATGTAACAACTGTAAATATTTATGCACCCAACATAGGAGCACCTCAATACATAAGCAAATACTAACGGCCATAAAAGGGGGAATCGACAGTAACACATTCATAGTAGGTGACTTTAACACCCCACTTTCCCCAAAGGACAGATCATCCAAAATGAAAATTAATAAGAAAACACAAGCTTTAAATGATGCATTAAACAAGATGGACTTAACTGATATTTATAAGACATTCCATCCAAAAACAACAGAATACACATTTTTCTGACGTGCTCGTGGAACATTCTCCAGGATAGATCATATCTTGGGTCACAAATCATGCCTTGGTAAATTTAAGAGATTTGAAATCATATCAAGTATCTTTTTGGACCACAATGCTATGAGATTAGATATCAATTACAGGAAAATATCTGTAAGAAATACAAACACATGGAGGCTAAACAATACACTACTTAATAACGAAGTGATCACTGAAGAAGTCAAAGTGGATATCAAAAAATACCTAGAAAAAAATGGCAATGCAGATACGACGACCCAAAACCTATGGTAAGCAGCAAAAGCAGTTCTAAGAGGGAAGTTTATAGCAACACAATCCTACCTTAAGAAACAGGAAACATATAAAATAAACTTGCACCTAAAGCAATTAGAGAAAGAAGAACAAAAAAAAACACCCAAAGTTAGCAGAAGGAAAGAAAGCATAAAAATCAGATCAGAAATAAATTAAAACGAAATGAAGGAAACAATAGCAAAGATCAATAAAACTAAAAGCTGGTTATTTGAGAAGATAAACAAAATTGATAATCCATTAGCCAGAGTCATCAAGAAAAAAATGGGAGAACACTCAATAGAATTAGAAATTATAAAGGAGAAGTAACAACGGATACGGCAGAAATACAGAAGATCATGAGAGATTACTACAAGCAACTCTATGCCAATAACATGGACAACCTGGAAGAAATTAACAAATTCTTACAAATGCACAACCTGCCAAGATTGAATCAGGAAGAAATATAAAATAAGAACAGACCAGTCAAAAGCACTGAACTTGAAACTGTGATTAAAAATCTTCCAACAAACAAAAGCCCAGGACCAGATGGCTTCACAGGCGAATTCTACCAAACATTTAGAGAAGAGTTAACAACTATCCTTCTCAAACTCTTCCAAAGTATAGCAGAGGGAGGAACACTCCCAAACTCGTTCTATGAGGCCACCAGCACCTTGATATCAAAACCAGACAAGGATGACACAAAGAAAAACTACAGGCCAATATCACTGATGAACGTAGATGCAAACATCCTCAACAAATAATAGCAAACAGAATCCAACAGCACATTAAAAGGATCATAAACCATGACCAAGTGAGGTTTATTCCAGGAATGCAAGGATTGTTCAATACAAAGGCAGTATATGACAAACTAACAGACTAACATCATCCTCAATGGGGAAAAACTGAAAGCATTTCCAGTAAGCTCAGGAACAAGACAAGGTTGCCCACTCTCACCACTCTTATTCAACATAGTTTTGAAAGTTTTAGCCGCAGCAATCAGAGAAGAAAAGGAAAGAAAATGAATCCAAATTGGAAAAGAAGTAGTAAAGCTGTCCTGTTTGCAGATGGCATGATAATATACATACAGAATCCTAAAGATGTTACCAGAAAACTACTAGAGCTAATCAATGAATTTGGTAAAGAAGCAGGATACAAAATTAATTCACAGAAATATCTGGCATTCCTATACACTAGTGATGAAAAATCTGAAGGTGAAATCAAGAAAACACTCCCACTTATCATTGCAACAAAAAGAATAAA
>NW_020173406.1:25584-49945 GCF_003031525.2 Neophocaena asiaeorientalis asiaeorientalis
TACCAGAAAACTACTAGAGCTAATCAATGAATTTGGTAAAGAAGCAGGATACAAAATTAATTCACAGAAATATCTGGCATTCCTATACACTAGTGATGAAAAATCTGTAAGTGAAATCAAGAAAACACTCTCATTTAACATTGCAACAAATAGAATAAAGTATCTAGGAATAAACCTGCCTAAGGAGACAAAAGACCTGTATGCAGAAAATTATGACACTGATGAATAAATTAAAGATGATACAAATAGATAGACAGATATACCATGTTCTTGAATTGGAAGAATCAACATTGTGAAAATGACTCTGCTACCCAAAGCAATCTACAGATTTAATGCAATCCCTATCAAACTACCACTGGCATTTTTCACAGAACTAGAACAAAAAGTTTCACAATTTGTATGGAAACACAAAAAAACCCGAATATTCAAAGCAATCTTGAGAACGAAAAATGGAGCTGGAGGAATCAAGCTCCCTGACTTCAGACTATACTACAAAGCTACAGTAATCAAGACAGTATGGTACTGGCACAGAAACAGAAAGATAGATCAATGGAACAGGATACAAAGCACAGAGATAAAGCCATACACATATGGACACCTTATCTTTGATAAAGGAGGCAGGAATGTACAGTGGAGAAAGGACAGTCTCTTCAATAAGTGGTGCTGGGAAAACTGGGCAGGTACATGTATAAGTATGCGATTAGAATACTCCCTAACACCATACACAAAAATAAGCTCAAAATGGATTAAAGACCTAAATGTAAGGCCAGAAACTCTCAAACTCTTAGAGGAGAGCATAGTCAGAACTCTCTATGACATCAATCACAGCAAGATCCTTTTTGCCCCACCTCCTGGAGAAAAGGAAATAAAAATAAACAAATGGGACCTAATGAAACTTCAAAGCTTTTGCACAACAAGGGAAACCATAAATAGGACCAAAAGACAACAATCAGAATTGGAGAAAATATGTGCAAATGAAGCAACTGACAATGGATTAATCTCCAATATTTATAAGCAGCTCATGCAGCTCAATAACAGTAAGACAGAAATCCCAATCCAAAACTGGGCAAAAGACCTAAATAGACATTTCTCCAAAGAAGATATACAGACTGCCAACAAACACATGAAAGAATGCTCAACATCATTAATCATTAGAGAAATGCAAATCAAAACTACAATGAGATATCATCTCACACCAGTCAGAATGGCCATCATCAAAAAATCTAGAAACAATAAATGCTGGAGAGGGTGTGGAGAAAAGGGAACACTCTTGCACTGCTGGTGGGAATGTGAATTGTTACAGCCACTATGGAGAACAGTATGGAGGTTCCTTAGAAAACTACAAATAGAACTACCATATGACCCAGCAATCCCACTACTGGGCATATACCCTGAGAAAACCATAATTCAAAAATGAGTTATTTAGCGAAATGTTCATTGCAGATCTATTTACAATAGCCCGAAAATGGAAACAACCTAGGTGTCCATCATCGGATGAATGGATAAAGAAGATGTGGCACATATATACAATGGAATATTACTCAGCCATAAAAAGAAATGAAATTCAGCTATTTGTAATGAGGTGAGTAGACCTAGAGTCTGTCATGCAGAGTTAAGTAAGTCAGAAAGAGAAAGACAAATACCATATGCTAACACATATATATGGAATTTAAGGAAAAAATGACATGAAGAACCTAGGGATAAGACAGGAATAAAGACACAGACCTACTAGAGAATGGACTTGAGGATATGTGGAGGGGGAAGGGTAAGCTGTGGCAAAGCGCAAGAGAGACATGGACATATACACACTACAAAACATAAGGTAAATATCTAGTGGGAAGCAGCCGCATAGCACAAGTAGATCCACTCGGTGCTTTGTGACTGCCTGGGCAGTTGGGGTAGGGAGTGTGGGAGAGAGGGAGATGCAAGAAGGAAGAGATATGGGAACATATGTATATGTATAACTGAATCACTTTGTTATAAAGTAGAAACTAACACACGATTGTAATGCAATTATACTCCAATAAAGATGTAAAAAAAATAAATGACACAGTAGATGAGATGGACTTAATTGATATATTTTTAAAATAAAATTATATATTTATTTGTTTATTTTTCTGTTTATTTATGGTAGCATTGGGTCTTCATTGCTGCACAAGGGCTGTCTACAGTTGGGGTGACCTGGGGCTACTCTTTGTTGCAGTACACGGGCTTCTCATTGCAGTGGTTTCTCTTGTTGCAGAGCATGGGGTCTAGGCATGTGGGCTTTGGTAGTTGTGGCACGCAGGCTCAGTAGTTGTGGTTCCCAGGCTCTAGAGTGTAGCCTCAGTAGTTGTTGTGCATGGGTTTATTTACCCTGAGGCATGTGGCATCTTCCCAGACCAGGGCTTGAACCCATGTCACCTGCATTGTCAGGCAGATTCTTAACCAATGCACCACCAGGGAAGCAGATAGACTTAACTGATATATAGAGGACACTCCATCCAAAAACAAAGAATGTAATTTCTTCTCAACTGCACACAAATCATTCTCCAGGACGGATCACATATTGGGTCACAATTCACTCCTTGGTAAATTTAAGAAAATTGAAGTTGTATCAGGCATCTTTTCCCACCACAGTGTTATGAGACTACATACCAATTACAGGAAAAAAACTGTAAAATATTCAAACACATAGAGGCTAAATGATATGCTAATAAACAACAAAGAGGTCACTGAAATAATCAAAGAAGAAATTTAAAAATACCAAAAAGAAATGACAATGAAAACTGGATGATGGGACACCTATGCGATACAGCAAAAGGAGTTCTAGGAGAGAATTTTATAGCAATAAAATACTACTTCAAGAAACAGGAAAAATATCAAAAAAAAAACACATAAACTTACACATAAAGCAATTAGAGAAAGAACAATAAAGCTGATTCACTTTGTTATAGAGCAGAAACGAACACACCATTGTGAAGCAATTATACTCCAATAAAGATGTTAAAAAAAATTAACCCAAAGTTAACCGAAATCATAAAAATCAGATCAGAAATAAATGAAAATGAAATGAAGGACACAATAGCAAAGATCAATAAAACTAAAAGCTAGTTCTTTGAGAAGATAAACAAAATTGATAAACAATTACTAGACTCATCAAGAAAAAATGGGAGAAGGCTCAAATCAACAGAATTAGAAATGAAAAAAAGAAAAGTAACAACTGTCACGGCACAAATACAAAGGAACATTAGAGATTACTACAAGCAGCTATATGCCAAAAAAATGGACAACCTGGAAAAAGTGGACAAATTCTTAGAAAAATACAACCTTCCAAGATGGAACAAAGAAAAAAAATAAAATATTAATCTATGAACCACAAGCATCAAAATTGAAACTGATTTAAAATCTTCCAAAAAACAAAAGACCAGGGCCTGATGGCTTTACAGGTGAATTATATCAAACATTTAGAGAAGAGCTAACACCAATATTTCTCAAAATCTTCCAAAATATAGAACAGGGAGGAACACTCCAAAACTCATTCTATAAGGCCATTATCACCCTGTGGAATACTGAAAGCATTCCTCTAAGATCAAGAACAAGACTAAGCTGCCCACTCTCACAACTATTATTCAACTTAGTCTTAGAAGTTTTAGCCATGGTAATCATAGAAGGAAAAGAAATAAAAGTAATCCAAATTGGAAAAGAAGAAGTAAAATTGTCACTGTTTGCAGATGACATGATACTATACATAGAAAATCAAAAAGATGCCACCAGAAAACTACTATAGCTAATCAATGAATTTGGTAAAGTAGCAGGATACAAAATTAATGCACAGAAATCTCTGGCATTCCTATACACTAGCAATGAAAATTCAGAAGGAGAAATTAATGAAATACTCCCATTTACCATTGCAACGAAAATAACAATTTAAGTAGGAATAAACCGACCTAAGGAGACAAATGACCTATATGCAGAAAATTCTAAGACACTGATGAAAGAAATCAAGGGTGATACAACAGATGCAGAGATATACCATGTTCTTGGATTGGAAGAATCAACATTGTGAAAATGACTATACTACCCAAAACAATTTACAGATTCAGTGCAATCCCTATCAAATTACCAATGGCATTTTTTTACAGAGCTAGAACAAATATTCTTAAATTTTTTATGGAGACACAAAAGACCCTGGGTAGCCAAAGCAAACTTGAGAAAGAAAAACAGAGCTGGGGGAATCAGGCTCCCTGACTTCAGAGTATACTACAAAGCTATAGTAATCAAGACAGTATGGAATTGGTGCAAAAAGAGAAATATAGATCAATGGAACAGGATAGAAAGCCCAGAGAGAAACCCACACAACTATGGTCAACTAACATGATAAAGGAGGCAATAATATAAAATGCAGAAAACACAGGCTCTTCAATAAGTGGTGCTGGGAAAACTGGACAGCTACATGTAAAAGAATGAAATTAGAACACTTCCTATTAGCATACACAAAAATAAACTCAAAATGGATTAAAGACCTAAATGTAAGGCCAGATACTATAAAACTCTTCAAGGAAAACATAGGTAGAACACTCTATGAATTAAATCACAGCAAGATCCTTTTTAACCCACCTCCTAGAGTAATGGAAATAAAAACAAAAATAAACAAATGGGACCTAATGAACCTTAAAAGCTTTTTCACAGCAAAGGAAATCATAAACAAGATGAAAAGACAACCCTCAGAAAGGGAGAAAATACTTGCAAATGGAGCAACTGACAAAGGATTAATCTCCAAAATATACAAGCAGCTCATGCAGCTCAATATCAAAGAAGCAAAAAATCCAATCCAAAAATGGGTGGAAGACCTAAATAGACATTTCCCAAAGAAGACATACAGATTTCCAACATACACATGAAAAGATGCTTCACATCACTAATCATTAGAGAAATATAAATCAAAACTGCAATGAGGTATTACCTCACACTGGTCAAATGACCATCATCAAAAAATCTACAAACAATAAATGCTGGAGAGGTTGTGGAGAAAAGGGAACACTCCTGCTGTGTTGGTTGGAAAATAAATTGATCCAGCCACAAAAGAGAACACTATGGACGTTCCTTAAAAATCTAAAAATAGAACTACCATATGACTCAGCAATCCCATTAGTGGGTGTATACCCTGAGAAAACCATAATTCAAAAGGAGACGTGTACCACAATGTTCATTGCAGCACTATTTACAATAGCCAGGACATGAATACAAACAAAATGTCCAGTGACAGAAGAATGAGTAAAGAAGATGTGGCACATATATCCAATGGAATATTACTCAGTCATAAAAAGAAATGAAATTGAGTTATTTATAGTTAGGTGGCTGGACCTAGAGTCTGTCATATAGAGTGAAGTAAGTCAGAAACAGCAAAACAAATACCATATGCTAATGCTTATATATAGAATCTAAAAAAAAACAAGTTGCTGATGAACATATTAGCAGAACAAGAATAAAGACATTGACATAGAGCACGGCCTTGAGGACACGGGGAGGAAGGGGAAGCTGAGGCAAAGTGAGAGTAGCATTGACATATATACACTACCAAATGTAAAATGGATGGCTAGTGGGAAGTTGCTCCATAGCACAGTGAGATCAGCTCGATGCTCTGTGATGAACTAGATGGGTGGTATAGGGCATTTGGGAGGGAGGCTCAAGAGGGAAGAGATATGGGGATATATGTATACATATAGCTGATTTACTTTGTTGTACAGCAGAAACCAACACACCATTGTAGAGAAAATATAGTCCAATAAAGATGGGGGAAAAAGCCAATTACAGAATGTTTGGATTTGCAGAAGAACACAAGGATAAACAGTCAAGAGCTTATTTAAATAAAACAATTGCTGAGAATTTCCCAAACCTGGGGAGAGACTTGGCCATCCCAGCTCATGAAGCTTATAGCTCATACCATTATTTGAATCTAAAATGATCTTCTCCAAGAATTATAATAAATTTTCAAAAATCAAGGACAAAAGATAAGCCTAAAGGCAGCAGGAGAAAAGATTTTGACTTACAAAGGAACCTCATTACTCCTAGTATTGCATTTCTCAACAGAAACCTTACAAATCAGAAGATAGTGGGATGATATATTCAAAGTGCAAAAAGAAAAAAAAACATTGGCAACCAATAACACCCTATATAGCAAAGTTATCCTTCAAAAGTGAAGGAGAAATAGAATTCTACAGAAACAAAGCTGAGAGAATTAATCACCACTAGACCTACATTACAAGAATTGCTGAAAGGAGCTTTCTCTCTTTTCTTCATGGTGAGTCTAGCTAAAGGATTATTAATTTTGTTTATCTCTTCAAAGAACCAACTGATAGTTTTATTGTTATTTTCCATTTTTTTGGTCTGTCTTACATATATTTCCACTTAGCTCTTTATTATTTTCTACCTTCTACTAACTTTGGGCTTCATTTGTTCTTCTTTTTCTAGCTCCTTTAAATAAAAACTTAGATTGCTTATTTAAGACATTTCTTGTTTTTGAGGTAGGCCAGTATCACTATAAACTTCCCTCTTAGAACTGCTTCTGCTACATCTCATGGATTTCGAAATGATGTATTTCCATTTTTATTTGTCTCAAGGTATTCTTTTTATTTCCCTTTTGATTTCTTCATTGGTTTATTGGTTGTTCAGTAGCATGCTGTTTAATCTCTACACATTTGTGTTTTTTCTGGTTATATTCTTATAATTGATTTCTAGTCATATTATTTCTATTTCTGTCTGATTCAGTCTTGGAAGTTTATACCTTTCTAAGGATTTGTCCATTATTTCCAGGTTGTCCATTTTATTGGCATATAGTTGCTTGTAATAGCCTCTTATGATGCTTTGTATTTCTCTGGTGTCCATTGTAACTTCTCCTTTTTCATTTCTATTTTTATTGACTTGATTCCTCTACCTCTTTTTCTTGATGAGTCTGGCTAAAAGTTTATCAATTTTGTTTATCTTCTCAAAGAACCAGCTTTCTGTTTTATTGGTCTTTGCTATTGTTTTGGTTGTTTCTATTTAATTTACTTCCGCTCTAATCTTTATGATTTTCTTCCTACTACTAACTTTGGGTTTTGTTTGTTCTCTTCCTACTACTAACTTTAGGTTTTGTTTTTCTTCTTTCTCTAGTTCCTTTAGGTGTAAATTTAGGTTGTATATTTGAGATTTTTCTTGTTTCTTGAGGTAGGATTGCATTGTATAGACTTCCCTCTTAGAAATGCTTTTGCTGCATCCCATAGGTTTTGGATCGTCGTGTTTTCATTGCCATTTGTCTCTAGGTATTTTTGATTTCCCGTTTGCTTTCTTCAGTGGTTTCTTGGTTATTTAATACGGTATTGTTTAGCATCTATATGTTTGTGTTTTTTACAGTTTTTTTTCCTATAATTGATTTCTAATCTCATAGCATTGTGGTCACAAAAGATACTTGATATGATTTCAATTTTCTTAAATTTACTGAGGCTTGATTTGTGGCCCAAGGTGTGATATATCCTGGAGAAAGTACCATGTGCATTTTAGAAGAAAGTGTAATTTGCTGTTTTTGGATGAAATGTCCTATAACTATCAATTAAATCTATATGGTCTATTGTGTCATTTAAAGCTTGTGTTTCCTTGTTAATTTTCTGTCTGGATGATCTTTCCATTGGTGTAAGTGAGGTGTTAAAGTACCCCACTATTATTGTGTTACTGTTGATTTCCTCTTTTATAGCTGTTGGCATTTTCCTTATGTATTGAAGTGCTCCTATATTGTGTGCATAGATAATTACAATTGTTATATCTTCTACTTGGATTGATCCCTTGATCATTACATAGTGTCCGTCCTTGTCTCTCATAATATTCTTTATTTTAAAGTTTATTTTTTTCTGATATAAGTATTGCTACTCCAGCTTTCTTTTGATTTCCATTAACATGGAATATCTTTTTCTATCCCCTCACTTTCGGTCTGTATGTCTCCCTAGGTCTGAAGTGGGTCTCCCGTAGACAGCATATATACAGATCTTGTTTTTGTATCCATTCAGACAGTCTGTTTCTTTTGGTTGGAGCATTTAATTCATTCTCCTTTAAGGTAATTATCGACATGTATATTCCTATTATCATTTTCATAATTGTTTTGGGTTTGTTTTTGTAGGTCCTTTTCTTCTCTTTTATTTACCACTTAGAGAAGTTCATTTAGCATTTGTTGTAGAGCTGGTTTGATCAAGCTGAATTCTCTTAGCTTTTACTTGTCTACAAAGATTTAGATTTCACCATCAAATCTGAACGAAATCCTTGCTGGGTAGCATATTCTTGGTTCATCTTCTTCCCTTTCATCACTTTAAATATGTCCTGCCACTCCCTTCTGGCTTGCAGAGTTTCTGCTGACAAATCTGCTGTTAACCTGATGGGGGTTCCCTTGTATGTTATTTGCCATTTTTTCCTTGTTGCTTTTAATAATTTTTCTTTGCCTTATTTTTTTTTTCAATTTGATTACTATGTGTCTCAGAGTATTTCTCCTTGGGTTTATCCTGCCTGGGACTCTCTGAACTTCTTGGACTTTGGTGGCTATTTCCTTTCCCATGTTAGGGATGTTTTTGACTATAATATATTCAAATATTTTCTCAGGTCCTTTCTCTCTCTCTTCTCCTTCCAGGACCACTATAATGCAAATGTTAGTGCATTTAATGTTGTCCCACGGGTCTCTTAGGCTGTCTTTATTTCTTTTCACTGTTTTTTCTTTAATCTGTTCCATGGCAGTGATTTCCACCATTCTGTCTTCCAGGTCACTTATCCATTCACTGCCTCAGTTATTCTGCTATTGATTCCTTCTAGTGTATTTTTCATTTCAGTTATTGTATTGTTCATCTCTGTTTGTTCTTTAATTCTTCTAGGTCTTTAACATTTCTTGCATCTTCTTGGTCCTTGCCCCCATTCTTTTTCTGAGATCCTGGGTCATCTTCACTTTCATTCTGAATTCTTTTTCTGGAAGGTTGTTTACCTCCACTTCATTTAGTTGTTTTTCTGGTGTTTTATCTTGTTCCTTCATCTAGGACATAGGAATCTGCCTTTTCATTTTGTCTGTCTTTCTGTTATTGTGGTTTTCATTCCAAAGGCTGCAGGATTTTAGTTCTTCTTGCTTCTGCTGTCTGCCCTTTGGTGGATGAGTCTATCTAAGAGGCTTGTGAAAGCCTCCTGATGGGAGGGACTGGTGGTGAGTAGAGCTGCTTGTTGCTCTGGTGGGCAGAGATCAGTAAAACTTTAATCTACTTGTATGCTGTTGGGTGGGGCTGAGTTTCCTCCCTGTTGGTTGTTTGGCCTGAGGCAACCAGCACTGGAGACTTCAGGCTCTTTAGTGTGTCTAATGGTGGACTCTGTGATGGCTCACACCACTGAGTACTTCAGAGGACTTCTGCTGCCAGTGTCCTTGTCCCTACGGTGAGCCACAACAACAAACCCCCACAGGACACCCTCCAATACTAGCAGGTAGGTCTGATACAGTGTCCTATGGGGTCACTGCTCCTTCCCCCTTGGTCCTGCTATGCATACTACTTTGTGTGTGCCCTCCAAGTGTGGAGTCACTTTTTCCCCTAGTCCTGTGGAAATCTTGCAATCAAATCCCGCTGGCCTTCAAAGTCTGATTCCCTGGGGATTCCTCCTCCCGTTGCTGGAGGCCCAGGTTGGGAAGCCTGAAATGGAGTTCAGAACCTTCACTCCAGTGGGTGGACTTCTATAGTACAATTGTTCTCCAGTTTGTGCGTCACCAACCCAGCAGTTACAGGATTTGATTTTATTGTAATTGCACCACACCTACCGTCTCATTGTGGCTTCTCCTTTGTCTTTGTATGTGTGATATCTTTTTTGGTGAATTTCACTGTCTTCTCGATGATTGTTCATCAGTTAGTTGTGATTCCAGTGCTCTTGCAAGAGAGAGTGAGCACACATTTTGATGAAATTTTTGTCTGAAGATCTATCCAAAGATGTCAGTGAGGTATTAAAATCCCCAACTGGGACTTCCCTGGCGGTCCAGTGGTTAATACTCTACACTTCCATTGTAGAAGCCACAGGCTCAATCCCTGGTTGGGGAACTAAGATCCTGCATGTAGTGTGGTACAGCCAAAAATGAAAATAAAATGAAAGCAAGCAGTACAATATATTTAAAGTCTCCTACTATTATTGTATTGCTTTCAATATCTCCCTTTATGTATGTAAATATTTTCTTTATATATTTAGATTCTCTACCAATATACACTTAGTAGCCAAATGTACTAGTTATTCTTTGTTTTTAACTTAATTACTTTTACATATTTATAAGGTGACCAATTGGATATCAAGAATTTACACAAAGTAATATTGCTTTGATAAAGTCACCATGGTCCAGATACATCTGAGGCTTAATCTTCGAAGATTTATAATCTGGACATACTAATAAGCAATCCAATGAAGAGAATATTTTCAATAGCTGACATACAATAAGTTCTCCAGGCCAAAGCGACCTTGAGGAAAGAACAAAGCTGGAGGCATCACGGTCCCTGCTGTCAAATTATACTACAAAACTACAGTAATCAGAACAGATTTTTACTGGCAAAAAAAGGAGCAGAAATCAATAGAAAAGAATATAGAGCCCAGAAATAAACCCACCCTTGTATGATCAATTAATCTATGACAAAGGAGGTAAGAATATACAATGGTGAAAAGAAGCATCTTAATTAGTTTGGGAAAACTTAATAACTACAAGCTAAGGAATCAAAGTGATTAATTTCTCACACTATATAAAAAGAGAAACTCAAAATGGAATAAAGTCTTAAATGTAAGATATGAATCCATAAATTTCTGAGAAGAAAATATAGGTTCTCTGACATCTGTTCCAGGAATATTTTTTTAAATATATCTCCTTACACTAGGGGAACAAAAGCAAAAATAAACAAATAGGACTATCTCAAACTAAAAAGATTTGTACAGCAAAGGAAGCTATCAACAAAATGAAAAGGCAGTCTATTAAATGTGATAAAATATTTTAAACAATATATCCAATAAGAGTTTAGTATCAAAATATGCAATGTATTCATAGAACTAAACACCAAAACAAATGAAGAAACAAGATCCAGTTTAAAAATGGACAAAGGACCTGAATAGACATTTTAATAAAGAAGATATACATATCACCAACAGACACATGAAAAGATTCTCAATGTCATTATTCATTAGGTAAATACAAATCAAAACCACAATGAGGTACAACCTCACACCTGACAGGATGGCTTTCATCCAATAGAAAACAAATTACAAGTGCTGACAAATATGAGGAGAAAAAAGAATCATTGTGCACTGTTGGTGGAATTGTAAATCAGTGCAGTCAGTACAGAAAACAATATGGAGTTTCCTCAAAAAAAAAAAAAAAATAGAACTTCCATATGAACCAGGAATTTAATTTCTCGGTATTTACCTGAAGAAAACAAAAACACTATTTTAAAATTATGTATGTACACCAAAGTTTTTGCAACATTTTTTACAATAACCAAGATATGGAAAACCTAAGTATCCATTGACAGATAAATGGATATATATAATACAGTGTATATAAATGGAATATTACTTATTACTCTGTCATTAAAAAATCTTGCCATTTTCCACAACATGGATGGATCTAGTATGTATTATCTTAAGTGAAATAAATCAGACAGAGAAAACAAACACCATATTATTGTCTCACTTATATATGAAATCTAAAAAGCTAAAGAAACAAACAAAACAAAATGAAAACTAACTCACTGGTATAGAGAACCAAAGGTTGGTTGCCAAAGTGGAGATGGCTGTGGGGGCAAAATAGGTGCAAACCTGAGATAATAATGTGGAAGTAGGAGGACACTGATCTCACTTCCCTCCATGAATACATCAAAAAGTGCATCTATATGTGGAGCAACTCTTACTGGAAACAAAATAGAGAGTGGCAGAAATACTCTTCAGCAACCAAGGCTGTAAAGAAAAATCCACATGGAGTTCAGTAGGAACGGAGGAAAAGTGATCAGATTGGGACCTTTGCCTCTTGCAGGGAACACAGAAGATGATAGAGATATCATGAGCTCAGAAATACTCACCAGTAGGATGAAGTTTCAGCCACATATTGCAGCTCCCCAATCCTGAGACCCATCCCCAGGAGGAAGAGGCCCATCCCCAGGAGGAAGAGTCCCATAAGCTAGTTTGAAAACCAGTGGGATTTACAGGACGGATGTAAGAAGCTGAGACTCCATTCATGAAGAACATGCACACGTGCTTGCTTACTCTTGGGAAAAAGGCACAGGAAGAAGGTAGAAACTTCCCGGGACTTTAGCCAGTTTCACATGATCACCCCTGCATGGGACTGTCCCAGCCCCTCTTACTCAGGCACAGCTCCCCACTAAGGAAGAGGCTGCAATTGCAGAGGATTGTGTACACACGGTGGGGAAAGAGCTGGCTTGAACCCAGCCCTGCATTTGAATAGGGCAAGAGTGGCCTTTGCTGATATTCACAAGGGAGGTGGATTGGGAGGTGTCTGAAGCTTTATCTAGCATGTGGGTACTGTCCCAGAATGCACTGCATTCTGCACTGGGTGCCTAATCCAGCACCCCTTGCATCAGTGTTGCTCCCCATAAAGGTAAAGGTGCTAATACCAAGAGGGGAGAGAGCATACACTTAAAAGGAATGGAACCAACTCAGACCCAACACTGGTCTTTTGCTCTAGAACTTTGAATACAACTCAAGCCTACTAGGATGGTGATGGCCACCTAGCATAGGAGAAGACACAGCTCACATCTGGCTCTGGCTTTAGCCCCTCCATCTGCAGCCTCATCTCCCACTTAGGTAATAGCTGCCAGCACACTCTGGGGGAAGACATGACTCACACTCACTTCAGATCCATCTATCCCACCAAAGTCACTGGGCAAATGCAGACTGCATAAGGATGCTCCAACAGAAAGACACCCCTTCAAGACCAGAATAGGTAACTGTTACACCTAATTTCAAAGATACAGAGAAAATTAAATAAAAGGAAAAAACATGGGATTTGTTTCAAACAAAAGAACAAGAAAAATCTCTTGAAAAAACATCTAATGAAACAGAGATAAATAATTTACCAGATAAAGGGTTCCAAGCATTAGTAATAAGAATACTAACTGAACCAGGGAAAACAAAAAAGATGAACACAGTGGGAATTGTAACAAGAAACTAAAAAATATAAAAAGAACCAGTAAGATATAAAGAATCAAATAACTGAAATGAAAAACACACTAGAAGGAATTAACAGCAAACTAGGTGATACAGGGGAATGCATAAGTGATCTGGAAGATAGAATAATGGATATCACCCAATAGGAACAGCCAAAAGAAAAACAAAATGACTATATTAGGACAGTTTGAGGGACCTCTGGGACAAAATCAAGCATACCAACATCTGCATTATAGGGATCCCAGAAGGAGACGGGAGAGAACGTGGTCAAAAGTGGAGGAAATTATGGATGAAAACTTCCCAGAGCTAAAGAAACAAACAAATTTCCAGGTACAGAAAGCAAAGAGATTTCCAAAGGAGATGAACCTAAAAAGACATACTCCAAGACAAATCATAATTAAAACAGCAAAGTTAAATAGAGAATTTTAAAGTCATTAGGAGAAAAAACATATATTCACATACAAGGGAACCCCATAAAGCTATCAGTTGATTTTTCTGCAAAACCTTCGCATACCAAGAGGGAGTGACATGAAATATTTAAAGTGCTTAAAGGGGAAAAAAAAACTTTACAATGTAAAATACTCTACCTAGTAAAGTTATAGTGAAGAATTGAAGAAGACATAAAGAACTTCTCAGAGAAGAAAAAACTAAAAGATTCAACAAAACTAAACTGACCCTACAAGAAGCGTTACTATGACTTCTCTAAGTGGAAAAGAAAAGGATATAAGAAGAAGGAAGAATCTATGGGAAAGGAAAGAATCTCACTAGTAATGACAAATATATTGTAATGGCTGTAGATCAAGCACTTAAATAAATTATTATGAAGACGAAAAAACAATAAACTGTAAAATCAACAATAACTACAATAAAGAGTAAAGAGATAAATTCTCTCTACATTTTCTCCTTCTTTCCCTCCTTCCTTCCTTCTTTCCCCCCTCCCTCCCTCCCTCCTTTCTTTCCTTCTTTGTTTCTTTCTTCCTTCCTTCCTTTCCTCCTTTCCTTCTTTCTTTCCTCATATTTCTACTAATTCTCTCTATATTTTCTCCTTTCCCTCCTTCATTCCTCCCTCCCTCCCTCCCACCTTTCTTTCCTTCTTTGTTTCTTTCTTCCTTCCTTCCTTTCCTCCTTTCCTTCTTTCTTTACTCATACTTCTACTAATTCTCTCTACATTTTCTAAAAAAAAGAGTAAAGAGATAAACATGAAGATGTAAAATATAAGATCAAAAACATAAAACATGCAGGGGATAAAAAATGGTGGATCTTTCAGTATGTGTTTGAACATGAATGACTGTCAGTTTAAAAAAGTAGATATAGTTATAACTCAACATATATGAACTTCATGATAAACACAAATCAAAATTCTGTAATAGATACACAAATACTAGACAGAAAGGAACACAGCATACTAGAAAGAAAATCATCAAACCACAAACGAAGAAACTAAAAGAAAAAGAAAGGAACAAAGAAGAACTACAAAAACAACCAGATAACAATTAACAAAAAGGCAATAAGTATATAACTGTCAATAATTACTTTATATATCAATGGACTCAATGCTCCAACCAAATAACATAGGGTGGGTGATTGGATAAAAAAAAAAGGTCTGTCTATATGCTGCTTACAAAATACATATTTCAGACCTAAAGACACACAGAGACTAAATGTGAAATGGAAATGACCAGAGACTCGGGTTAGCAATATTCATATCAGATGAAATAGACTTTAAAACAAAGTCTATAACAAAAGACCAAGAAGGGCATTATATAGTGATAAAATTATCAATACAAGGAGAAGATATTACACTTGTTAACATATGTGCACCCAATACAGACTTTAAGTATATAAAATCTATATTAACAGGCAGAGGCAGAAATTAACAATATTACAGTAATAGTAGGGGACTTTAACACCCCACCTACATCACTGGACAGATAATCACACAGAATATCAATAAGGAAACAGTGGCCATAAGTGACACCATAGATCAGTGGGACTTAATAGATATCTACAGGATATTCCATCCAAAAACAGCAGAATACACATTCCTTTCAAGTGCACATGGAACATTCTCCAGGATAAATCACATGCTAGGCCACAAAACAGATCTCAACAAATTTAGGAGAACAGAAATTATATCAAGCATTTTTTTCTGACCACAAGGGTATGAAATTAGGAATCAATTACAGGAAGAAAAATGGGAAAAGCAGAATCATGTGGACACTAAACAACATGCTACTAAAAAACTAATGGTTCAATGAAGAAATCAGTGAGGAAATCAGAAAATACCTCCAGACAAATGGAAATGTAAACCCAACACACCAAAACCTATGTGATAACAACAAAAACAGTTATAAAATAATAGTTTATAGTGATACAGGCCTTCTTCAAGAAACTAGAAAAATCTCAAATAAACAACCTAAACTACCATCAAAAGGAAGTGGAAAAAGAGAAAACAAAGCCCATAGTCAGCAGAAGGAAGGAAATAATAAAATTCATAAAGAAAATAAATATATAGAGAAAATGGAAACAATTAAACCAAAAACTGATTTTTTGAAAACAAATTTGATAAACAAATTTATCCAGGCTCATCAAACAGAAGAGAAGACTTAAACAAAATAATAAATAAAGAGGAGAAATAACAACTGTTACCACAGAGAAACAAAAAGTTATGAGAATGCTATGAACAGTTATATGACAACAAATTGGACAAACTAGAAGAAATGGACAAATGTCAAGTAACATACAACCTGACAAGATTGAATAAGGAAGAAAGACAATCTGAACAGACTGATCACTAGTAGTGAAATTGATTTTGTAATACAAAAGTACTCTTAGGAAACAAAAGTCAAGGACCAGACAGCTTCACAGGGGAATATTAACAAACATATAAAGAACTAATACCTATCTTCTCAAACTATTCCAAATAATTGAAGAGAAAGGAACACTACCAAACTTATTTTATGAAGTCATCACTGGTCTGATACCAAACTAGAAAAAAATGACACTACAAAAAAGAAAATTACAGGCCAGTATCTCTGATGAATATAGATGCAAAAATCCTCAACAAAACTTTACCAAATCAAATTCAACAATATATCAAAAGGATCATACACAATAATCAAGTAGAATTTACTTCAAGGATACCAGGATGGTTCACTATCCACAAATCAATCAAGATGATATGTCACATTATGAAAAGGAAGGCTAAATATCACATGTTCATCTCAATAGATTCAGAAAATCATTTGACAAAATTCAACACCTGTTCATAATAAAAACTCTAATCAGTGTTGATATCGAGGGAACATATCTCAACATAATAAAGTTCAAATATGACAAACCCACAGCTAACATCATACTCAACTGTGAAGAGCTGAAAACATTTCCTTTAAGAACAGGAGCAAGACAGGGATGTCCACTCTTGCCACTTCTATTTAGCATAGTGATGGAAATCCTAGCCATAGCAATCAGACAAGAAGAAAAATAATAAAATGTATCCAAATTGGAAGGGAAGAAGTAAAACTGTTACCATTTGCAGGTGACATAATACTATATAGAGAAAACCTTGACATCACGAAAAACTATTAGATCTAATAAATGAATTCAGTAAAGTTGAAGGATACAATATTAATATACAGAAATCTGTTTCTGTTCTATACAATTATAATTCATTATCAGAGTGAAAGAATGAAAATAATCTCATTTAATATTGAATCAGAAAGAAAAAAATATCTAGGAATAAGCTTCACTAAGGATGTGAAAGACCAATACTCTGGAAACTATAAAATATCGATGAAAGTAATTGGAAATGATACAGCAAAATGAAAAAATATACTATGTTCATAGATTAGAAGAATTATTATTGTTGAAATATCTATATCACCCACATAAATCTACAGATTTAATGTAATCCCTACCAAAATGCTCATGATTTTTTTTACAAAATTGGAACAAATAATCCTAAAATGTTTTGGAACCACAAAATATCCCAAATAGCCAAAATAATCTTGAGAAATAAAGAATAAAGCTAGAGGTATCATGCCCACTGACTTCAGACTATACAACAAAGTTATAGTAATCTAAACAACATGGTACTGGCACAAAAACAGATACATAGGTCAATGGAACAGAATTGAGAACCCAGAAATAAACCCACGCACTTATGGTCAATGAATCTATGACAAAGTAAGTGAGAAGATACAATAGAAAAAAGAGCTTCTTCAATAAGTGGACCTGGGGAAACTGGATAGCTACATATAAGAGAATGAAAGTAGAATATTTTCTCACACCATATACTATATATTATATATATAAAATTAAAGACCTAAATGTAAGATTGGAAACCATAAAACTCCTAGAGAAAACATAGGCAGACACTCTTTGACATAAATTGCAGCAATATTATTTTGGATCTGTCTCCTAAGGCAAAGGAAAGAAAAGGCAAACATAAATAAATTAGACCTTACTGAACTGAAAAGATTTTGCACAGCAAGGGAAACCATTGATAGAATGAGACAACAACCTAAAGAATGGGAAGAAATATTACTAAGTGATATGTCCAATATGGTTTTTAATATCCAAAATATACAAGCAACTCATCAACTCAATATAAAAGAAAATACCCAATTAAAAAATGAACAGAAGTCTTGAATAGACTTTTTTTCCCAAAAAGGACACACAGATGGCCAACAGGCAAAGGAAAAATGCTCAACATCACTAATCAATAGAGAAATGCAGATCAAAACCACAATGAGATATCACATCATACCTGTCAGAATGGTTGTCATCAAAAAGATCACAAATAAAAATTGCTGACAAGAATGTGGAGAAAATGGAAGCCTTGTACACTATCAGTCATATAGTAAATTGGTGTAGCCACTGTGGACAATAGTATGGAGGTTCCTCAAAAAACAAAACTACACATGATCCAGCAATTCCACTCCTTGCTATATATTCAAAGAAAACTAATACACTAATTAGAGAAGATAAGTACACCCTGATGTTTATAGCAGCATTATATACAATTGCTAACATATGGATGCAACTTAAGTGCTTTTCAACAGATGAATGCTTAAAGAAGAAGTGATATACATATACAATGGAATATTATTCAGCCTTAAAAAATGAATTTTTTTCATGTGTAACAAGATGAGTGGACATGGAGGATACAATACTTAGTGAAATTACTTAGATATAGAAAGCCAAACACCATATGTTATAACTTATATGTGAAATCTAAAAAATAAAATAAAAGAATATAACAAAATAGAAACAGGCTCATAAATATAGAGATCAAACTCTATAGTTTGATAGAGTTTGATATAGATCAAACTCTATATCAAACAGGCTCATAAATATAGAGATCAAACACTATATATAGTGTTTGATCAAACTAGTGTTTACCATTTGGGGGAAAGAAAGAAGAGGGACAAGATAGAGATAGGGGATTATGAGGTACAAACTATTATGTATAAAATAAATAAGGTAGAAGGATATTTTGTATAGCATGGGGAATGTATCCAATATTTTATAAAAACATTAAATGGAGTACAATTTATAAAAATATTGAATCACTATGTTGTACAGCCAAAATTAATATGATTGTAAATCAACTATACTTCAATAAAAATTAACTAATAATAAAATATCTTTTCAGTAAGTCTGATGTCTGTGCTTCCTCAGCAATTGTTTTTGCCAACTTATTTTCTTCCTTTGAGTGGGCCACGTTTTCCTGTTTCTTTGTTTGCCTTGTGCTTTTTATTGGGCATCTGAAAAATGAACACTTCCAAGATTGTTATATCAGCTTTGTGCAAGGACAGTTCTCTGATTATTAGCTACATATTATTTAAGCTTTGAGATTAATCTGTTGTGAAGCCTTAAGTTTATTTTGTGTCCTTTCTGAACATGTGTTGCCTGAACCTGTGTGTGTTTCTGCATGCCTGAGAGTGGCTCTTGCAATTCCTCTATATACATGGCTGTTTTTGTATTTCTTAATTTCCCAGAGTCTCACCCCAGCTTTTCCTCGGGAGCATAGAAGTTCTATTGTTTGTCTCTACTAATAATATTTTGGCACAGTCCTCTGTAAGTCTTTACACCCCTTAAAGATTGTATTAGCAGTGCCCACTTGCTTTCTGCCACTTTTCACAACCTGAAATTTAAGTTATACCACTTTCATCCCCTGATCTCTTCTTTAGTCAATACAGAGACTAGTTTTTCAAGCAGTCCCCAAGATTAGGGAGAACTTTGAAAAATAAGGTATGCTCTGATCCCTCATGTTTGAGGGAGTGAATGAATTTGGGACTGGGTTGCTGCCTTCTTCAGACCAAGACCACGCTACATCAGTGAGGTATGAGGCAAACGTAAATTAAAATTTCCTCCAATTTCCTACAGTTTTTAATGTGGCTATTTCTTAATTAGGCATTCACTTGATTATTCTAGACTTTAACTGTTTTCCAGAACTCCTATTAAATTAGTTTAGCTAGTCTTTATTATTTTTTTAATGTTTCCATGTGGCAATAAAGGCCTGGGTGTTCCTAGTCTGACATTTCCCTGATGTCCTACATAAAAAAAAAAAATGTTTCCTTCTACCCTTATGTTAGGAACCATTAAGAATTTTAGGGATTACTTAAAAACTTCATGCCAGTTTTCATAAAAAAATAAGACTAAATTTTTCAAACTAATATTTTCTACAAGAAACTGGTGAATGTCTGTTATAGCTTTTTCCAGAAGAAGTTAATTTTTGTACCAGACAGACCGGGGTTTGTGTCTTGGTACTCTCTTACTAGACATATGTTTGCTTCTTATCTTACCTGTCTCTCTATGCTTCCCTTTACTTATTAGTAAATTGATATTATTATAATACTGCAATTCTCACTTCATAGGATTTATGGAGGAATTAATTTAGATAATATATTTATAATGCTTAGCACACATCCTGATACATAATACATTCATAAATAATCACTAATACTTTTTTTTCTTTTTTTGGCAGTACGCAGACCTCTCACTGTTGTGGCCTCTCCCATTGTGGAGCACAAGCTCCAGACACGCAGGCTCAGCAACCATGGGTCATGAGCCCAGCCACTCCGCGGCATGTGGGATCTTCCTGGACCGGGGCACGGTCCCCTCCATTGGCAGGCGGACTGTTAACCACTGCACCACCAGGGAAGCTCCACTAATACTTTTTAAAAATTAGTTTATGTTTGACATTGACCCATCTATTACCATCCCTTTTTTCAGAGAAAGAAAATATATGGGTCTAATCAAATTGCACAACTTCAGAATAGATTTTAGACTATAGATTTTTCATTGGAATCATTTTCACAATAACATGACTATAATAAAATTAGGTCAATAGTTCAATCTTCAACAGTGTTAACAACAATTGCATCCTAGCATACTTTCTTTTTAATATTTACCTTAATAACCTTGTACAGATAACAGGTTGTATTTTCTGTACTAGAAGCAGTCTTAGGTATATTTGAAACTGTTGATCAGTTAATAGAAAGATCAACCTATCATAAACGATTATTTTATACTTGGTTTGTGCTCACCCAAAATTTTTGTAATCAATCTTAACTACATTCAACATGTCAAAACGTTTAACTACATGGAGGTGTATTTTGAAATTGTTTCATTTCAGTCTGCTCATAGAAACCCTCTCATTTTTTAATGAAATACACTTGCAAGAATCTTCCCTTTAGAGAACATTTGCTCGCCTCTTGAAAATCTAATTGAAAGTATTTTTCACCGTTCCAATATCCTATACATGTGTCTTAACTGGCCATATAATTAAAAATAATGTAATTTAATGTTTCCTTTTTGCTGTGGATTCTTGGAGGCTGACATACTGCCAAATTCAGTTTTGAAATGAATAAATTAGCTCATCTTACATCAGAGGAAGAGAGTGGAGGCTTGCTAAAGATATATATTATTAATGTAGTAATAACTAATAACAACAGGCCAGCCACACTATTATGTCTAGTATTTTTAAATTAGGACTTACTTTAGAATTTATTTTTATTCACTCATTGCTCTTTTTGTACTACGTGTTCTGCCTTCTATTTTTAAGGATTATTTTTCCTTCTCTCAGTAGTTCACTTATGTAAATGAGGTTATATCCACAGAAACTTTCAGAAGCAGAGATTTATTGTAGAACTTTGGAATTATGAGAATCTGGCTAAAATCAACATTGCTAAATTCAGTTCTAACTCCCAAAGGGAAAAAATCTAGTAAAAAGTCAATGATAGGAGAAACAAGGCACTTTTTATAACCAGCTATATTCATTCTGGACCAATAAGATATTATCACTGATGAACTGGGAAGAGTTTTGACCAATGCACATTCTTGAGTATGTAAAACAATCCCATGGGCATCATGAGAGGAAAAATACTAGTGGAAAACTAAGGCAGTAGAAAAGGTTTTATGTTTCTCTTTACTTTTTACTCTGAATAAAAATAAACTGAACTATTAGCTACACATTCATGTTTAAAACGGGCTTCTTTAGAAATGTGAACCCCATCTCCCATTTCCCCAAAATCTATTAACTACAGATTTTTCAAATTATGAATGGAAGATACTCATTTCAATTATTTCACTTAAATAGAAGAGAAAACATTTTATTTTTCCATTTTCCCAAGATATGCAAATGTTGTTTGTCTAAATTTATGAATGAGAATCTTCATGAAAAGGACATTTGAATACTTATTATTTGAAGGTTATGAGTAAGCATAACCCCTTCTTTGTGAACACAAGGCAATGTTTTTTTTTAAATTACACATTGGGAATAATCTCTAAGACACAGTTTCACAATATTTTGCATTCATTTAAAAGTGGAGTATATTTTATTTGTCTCCTTGCCAACATTTTGAAGTCTCCTTCCCAGGGTCCTGTCCTTTTTTATGAACCCCTTAGGACTGCTTTTATGCTTCTCAAATGAAAGATTCTACTCCCTTGAACACATGAAATTGTCAGAATTGGACTCTTTCCCAGAATGAAGGAGACTGTTGGAGGGAGAATTTAAATTGAACTGTATCCACTCCATCCTGAGCTGCATTCATTCCTATCATCAGTATATTTTTAAATGCTTAACAAGGACAATATTTTCAGTACTAAAATTGAATTACTAAACCAAATATCATAACTTCTAACAATAAAAATATCATTCTTTCTTTTTAACAATCTTTATTTCCTAGTGACACACCTTCTTCCAATAATTTGCAGGTGAATGCTAAGTGTTCCATATTATAATTAGGGGACAAAATAAACTAGAACTATAACTAAAATCCTACCTTTATTTATTTACCCCATTGGTCGTATTATTAATAACAACAAAAATATCTATAGCCATTTCCTTATGTATAGTTTTCCCTGTAATTTCAGAGAATACTCATATCAAGGACTAAGCATATTAAGGAAAATTTGTAGTTATATTTTTCAGAATGTGACTTGATGTTGAGGTTTTGTTGATTTTGCACAAGTATTAGTTGCTTCTGTGATCTGTAGCACAACCCCAGTAATACATACAAAGTGTTGCTATTTAGAATAAACGAATTTGCATTTCAGTTTCTGATCTCCAGTAGCAAGTGTTAGACTGCCCTCTGCAGTTCTCAGAGCCAGGTCACATTTGCTTAGTTTGAAACAAGTGGAAACACTAAACAATGTATTTGAAAAATCAAATGTAAACTGGGTACTGAGAAATTACCTTTTACTACACATTTTTAGCTTTGCTTCTCACCAAAATTCCCCACACACAATTGAAGCTCCTTGGTACCCTGAATGTTCCCAGCACTTTCTGTTGTCTGTTCATTGTACTACTGCCTGAGGTGTTTCCTTGCTGACTGACCCAGACCTTGGCCCAATCCAGCCTCCATGAACACATGGCAAATTTTTCCTGTCTGGGTGTGCACATGTCCAAATTTCCCTTTTCTCATAAGGACACCAATCATTGTATTAGGGCCCACCATAATCCAGAATGACCTCGTCTTAACTTGATTACACCTGTAAAGACACTATTCCAAATAAGGTCAAGTTCACAGGTACAAAATGGTAGGACTTGAATATATCCTTATAGGGGACACAAGTCAACTAGCAACACTGGGTGCTGGGTTGCCTTCTCTACTTAAGGGAGAGCTCTTATAATTAACCCTTCTTCTGTATCCTCATTTTTTCTTTTTATTACCCAGTTTTATGGAGACAATTAACATATAACATTGTGTAAGTTTAAGGTGTACAATTTGATGATTTGTTGCACATTTATATTGCAAAATGATTACCACAGTAGGGTTACTTAACACCTACATCACACAGTATAATCACTATTTCTTTTTTGTGGTGAGAATATTTCAGGTCTACTCTCTTAGCAACTTTTAAGTATATGATATGGTACTGTTAACTACTGTCTATTAGACCCTCATGATTGGAAGTTTGTACCTTATGACTGACATCTCCATATTTCCCCCACATTGCAGTCCCTGGCAACTACCATTCTACTATCTGTTTCTATGATTTCAAATTCTTTTATATGTCACAAATAAGTGAATCATATAGTATTTATCTTTCTCTGTGTAACTTATTCCACTTAGTATAATGCCCTTAAATTTCATCAGTCTGGTCACAAATGGCAGGATTTACTTTTTACCATGGCTGAATTACATCCCATGGTATATCACACTTTCGATGCCCATTCATTTGTAGACAGACATTTACGTTGCTTCAATATATTGGTTATTGTAAAAATGCTTCAATTAACATAGGAGTGCAGATGTCTCTCTTTTTAATATATATTTATTTATTTGTTTTTATTTTTGGCTGTGCTGGTTCTTTGTTGCTTTTCACGGGCTTTCTCTAGTTGCGGCAAGCGGGGGATACTCTTCATTGCAGTGCATGGGTTTCTAATTGCAGTGGCTTCTATTGTTGTGGAGCACAGGCTCTAGGCACATGAGCTTCAGATGGTGTGGCACACAGGCTGTAGAGTGCAGGCTCAGTAGCTGTGACGCACAGGTTTAGTTGCTCCGTGGCATGTGGTATTTTTCTGGGCCAGGGATCGGACCTGTGTCCCCTGCATTAACAGGCAGATTCTTAACCACTACGCCACCAGGGAAGTCCTCTCTTTTTTAAATATTTTAATTTTATTGGTGTATAGTTGATTTACAATATTGTGTTAGTTTCAGGTGTACAGCAA
>NW_020173406.1:49982-95167 GCF_003031525.2 Neophocaena asiaeorientalis asiaeorientalis
AAATAGGTTACCACAAAATAGAGAGTACAGTTCCCTGTGCTATACAGTAGGTTCCTGTTGGTTGTCTATTTTATAAATAGTAGTGTGTGTATGTTCATCCAAATTTCCTGATTTTTCCCTCCCTCACAATGTTTCTGCTTTGGTAGCAAGTTGGTTTTAGATTTCTGTAAGTCTGCTTCTGTTTTGTAAATAAGTTCATTTGTATATTTTTTAAAATTCGGTTCCACATTTGAGTGATATTGTATGATATTTGTCTTTGTCTAACTTACTTCATTTAGTAAGATAATCACTTGGTCAATTGATGTGGCTGCAAATGGCATTATTTCATTCTTTTTTACATCCAGGTAATGTTCCATTGTACATATCTACCATATCTTCTTTATCAATTTCTCTGTCAATAGACATTTAGGTTGCTTCCATATCCTGGATATTGCAAATAGTGTGGCAATGAATATTGGGGTGCATGTATCCTTTCAGATTATGTTTGTTTCTGGATATATGCCCAGGAGTGGGATTGCTGGATGATGTGGTTGTTCTATTTTAAGTTTTATAAGGAACCTCCATACTGTTCTCCATAGTGGTTGTACCAATTTATATTCCCACCAACAACAATGTAGGAGTAATCCCTTTTCTCCATACCCTCTCCAACATTTATTTTTTGTAGACTTTTTGTTGATGGCCATTCTGACCAGCATGAGGGGATATCTCATTGAAGTTTTGGTTTGCATTTCTCTGATACTTAGTGATGTTGAGCATGTTTTCATGTTCCTGTTGGCCATCTGTATGGCCTCTTTGAAGAAATGTTTATTTATATCTTCTGCCCATTTTTTGATTGTATTTTTTATTATTGAGCCGCATGGGTTGTTTGTATATTTTGGAGATTAATCCTTTGTTGGTTGCTTCATCTTTTTGTTTTGTTGATGGTTTCCTTTGCTGTGCAGAAGATTTTAAGTTTAATTAAGTCCCATTTGTTTATTTTTGGTTTTATTTTAATTGTTCTAATAGGTGGATCAAAAGAGATATTACTATGATTTATGTAAAAGAACGTTCTGATTATGTTTTCCTGTAAGAATGTTTTACTGTCCAGCCTTACATATAGGTCCTTGATCCATTTCAAGATTTTTTTCTTTTTTTTGTTTCTTTTTTTTTTTCTGGATAGAGTTAGAAAATATTCCAATTTCATTCTTTTATGTATAGCTGTCAGGTTTTCCCAGCACCACTTATTGAAGAGACTGTCTTATCTCCATTGTATATTCTTGTCTCTCTTGTCATAAATTAATTCACAATAGGTAAGTGAGTTTATTTCTGTGTTTTCTATCCTATTCCGTTAATCTATATTTCTGTTTTTGTGCCAGTACCATACTGTTTTGATTACTGTAGCTTTAAAACTTCCAACAAACAGAAGTCTAAGACTGATGACTTCTTCGCTGATGAATTCTATCAGCTGATGAATTCTTCGCTGATGAATTCTATCAGATGGGGGTGGGGGGGGAACTTTGGAGCCATGGAGGAAAGCATAGCAACAGGGGTGCAGAGGGCAAAGGGGAGAGATTCCTGCACAGAGGATTGGTGCCCACCAGCACTTACAAGCCCGAGAGGCTTGTCTGCTCCCCCACCAGGACAGGTGGGGCTGGGAGCTGAAGCTTGGGCTTTGGAAGTCAGACCTCAGGGAGAGGACTGAGGTTGGCTGCATGAACACAGCCTGAAGGGGACTAGGTCACCACAACTAGCAGGGAAGGTGTCGGGGAAATGTCTGGAACTGCCTAAGACGCAAGACACCATTGTTTTGGGATGCACAAGGAGCAGGGATTCTTTCCCTGTCTGCCCACAGAAGGCAGAGCACCATAAGTGAACTCCAGAGACAGGCACGCAATGTGACTATCAGCTCAGACCCCAGAGACGGGTATGAAATGCTAACGCTGCAGCTGCAGCCACCAAGAATCCTGTGTGCAAGCACAGGCCACTATCCACAAACCCCCTGGGGAGCCTGTGTAGCACACCACTGCCAGGGCCCCATGATTCAGTGACAAGTTCCCCAAGACAACATATGGTGCACCTCAGGCTGTTGCAACAACACGCCAGCTTCTGCTGCCACAAACTTGCCCTGCATTCCAATTATAACTACAGTACCCCTCCGTCCACAAGGCCTGAATAAGAAAGATCCCCCTAATCAGCCGCTGTTTAACCCCTTCCTGTCTGGGAGGGAACAGAGGCCTAAGGGCGACATACACACAGAGGTGGGGCCAAAACCAAAGCTGAACTCCAGGAGATGTTCCAAAAAAGAAGAGAAAGGGAAATTTCTCCATGCAGCTTCAGGGACAGCAGAATAAATCTCCACAGTCAACTTGAGGTACCCTGCATCTGTGGAATAACTGAATAGAACAATGATCATCCCAAACTGAGGTGGTGGACCTTGGAAGCAACGGTAGACTTGGGGTTTGCTGTCTGAGACTGATTTGTTTCTGATTGATATGTTTAAATTAGTATAGTTTTAGCACTTGCTATCATTGCTGGATTGTTTACTGCTTTTGTTGTTATATTTATTTTTATTATTGTTTGTTTTTAATTAATTTTTTTCTCCCTTTTCTTCTGAGCCATGTAGCTGACAAGGTCATGGTGCTATAGTCTGGTGTCAGGTCTGAGCCTCTGAGATAGGAGAGGCAAGTTCAGGACATTGGATCACTAGAGAACTCCCACCCCACAAAATATCAAACAGCAAGAGCTCTCCCAGAGATCTCTGTCTGAATGCTAAGACCCAGCTCCACCCAAAGGCCAGAAAGCTCCAGTACTGGATGTCCCATACCAAAAAACGAGCAAGACAGGAACACAACACCACCCATTAGGAGAGGCTGTCTGAAGTAATACTAAGTTCACAGACACAAATAAACACACCAGCAGATGTGGCCATGCCCACCAGAAAGACAGGATACAGCCTCACCCACCAGAGCACAGACACCATTCCCCTCCACTAGGAAGTCTACACAAACCACTGAAACAACATCACCCACAGGGGGCAGACACCAAAAACAACAGGTACTATGAACCTGCAGGCTGTGGAAAGGAGACCACATACACAGTAGTTTAAAATGAGAAGACAGAGATATATGCAGCAGATGAAGGAGCAAGGTAAAATCCCACCAGATAAAAAATGAAGAAGAAATAGGTAGTCTACTGGAAAAAAAATTCAGTGTAATGAGAGTAAAGACGATCAAACATCTTGGAAATAGAATGGAATAAATACAAGACATGTTAACAAGGACCTGGAAGAAATAAAGAGCAAGCAAACAATGATGAACAACACAAGAAATGAAATTAAAAATTCTTGAGAAGGGATCAATAGCAGAATAACTGAGGCAGAAGAATGGATAAGTAACCTGGAAGGTAAAATAGTGGGAATAACTACCACAGACCAGAATAAAGAGAAAAGAATGAAAAAATTTGAGGACAGTCTCAGATAACTCTGGGACAACTTTAAATGCAACAACATTCGAATTATAAGCGTCCCAAAGAAGAAGAGAAAAGCCCTGAGAAAATATTAGAAGAGATTAGAGTTGAAAACTTTCCTAACAAGGGAAAGGAAATAGTCAATCCAGTCGAGGAAGCACAGTGAGTTCCATACAGGATAAATCCAAGGAGTAACATGCCGAGACACAAATTAATCAAACTATCAAAAATTAAATTCAAAGAAAAAACATTAAGAGCAGCAAGGGAAAGGCAACAAATAACATACAAGGGAATCCCCATAAGGTTAAGAGCTGATCTTTCAGCAGAAACTCTGCAAGCCAGAAGGAAGTGACAGGACATATTTAAAGTGATGAAAGGGAAAAAACCTACAATCAGGGTTACTCTACCCAGGAGGATTTCATTCAGATTCGATGGAGAAATTAAAACCTTTAACGAAAGCAAAAGTTCAAAGAATTCAGCACCACAAAAGAACATTACAACAAATGCAAAGTGAACTTTTCTAGGCAGGAAACAGAAAAGAAGGAAAAGACCTACAAAAAAAAAAAACCCAAAACAAGAAAATGGTAATAGGAACATACATATTGATAATTACCTTAAATGAATGGATTAACTGCTCCAACCAAAAGATATAGACTGGCAGAATGGATTAAAAAACAAGAACCACATATATGCTGTCTACAAGAGACACATTTCAGACCTAAGGACACATATAGACTGAAAGTGAGGGGATGGAAAAAGATATTCCATACAAAGGGAAATCAAAAGAGAGCTGGAGTAGCAATTCTCATATCAGAAAAAATAGACTTAAAAAAGAAAACTATTCCAAGAGACAAAGAAGGACACTACATAATGATCAAGGGATCAATGCAAGAAGAAGATATAACAATTGTAAATATGTATGCACCCAATAAGGAGCACCTCCATACATATGACCAATGGTAACAGCCAAAAAGGGGAAATTGACAGTAACACAATAATAGAAGGGGAGGTTAATACCCAACATTCATCAATGGACAGATCATCCAAAATGAAAATAAATAAGGAAACACAAGTTTAAATGACGCATTAAACAAGATGGACTTAACTGATATTTATAAGACGTTCAATCCAAAAACAGCAGAATTCACTTCCTTCTCAAGAGCTCATGGAACATTCTCCAGGATAGATCATCTCTTGGGTCATAAATCAAGCCTGAGTAAATGTAAGAAAATTAAATCATATCAAGTAACTATTCTGAGCACAACGCCATGTGACTAGATATCAATTACAGGAAAAAAAACTGTAAAAAATACAAACATATGTAGGCGAACAATACGTTACTGAATATCCAAGAGATCACTGGAGAAATCAAAGAGGAAATTGGAGAACACCTATAAACAAAAGACAATCAAAACATGATGACCCAAAACCTGTGGGATGCAGAAAAAGCAGTTCTAAGAGGGAAGTTTATCTGTAAAATCTTCCCTCATGAAACAAGAAAAACTTCAAACAAACAACCTAAACTTACATGTAAAGCAATTAGAGAAAGAAGAACAAAAAAACCCCAAAGTTAGTGGAAGGAATAAAATCATACATAACAGATCAGAAATAAATCAAAAAGAAATGAAGGAAACAATTTTAAAAAATCAGGTTCTTTGAGAAGATTAAAAATTTTGATAAATGATTAGCCAGACTCATCAAGATAAAAAAGGAGAAGACTCATATCAACAGGATTAGAAATGAAAAAGGACAAGTAACAAATGACACTGCAGAAATACAAAGCATCAAGAGAGATTACTACAAACATTTATATGACGTTAACTTGGACAAAATGGAAACAATGGACAAACTCTTAGAAAAGCACAACCAACTAAGACTGAATCAGGAAGAAATAGAAAATATAAACAGGCCAATCACAAGCACTGAAATTGAAACTGCGATTAAAAATCTTCCAATAAACAAAAGCCCAGGACAAGACGGCTTCACAGGTGAATTCTATCAAATATTTAGAGAAGATCTAACGCCTATCCTTCTCAAACTCTACCTAAATATAGCAGAGGGAGGAACACTCACAGACTCATTCTACGAGGCCACTATCACCCTGATAGCAAAACCAGACAAATATGAAATAAAGAAAGAAAACTACAGGCCAATACCACTGATGAACATAGATGCAAAATTCCTCAACAAAAATGAGCAAACAGAATCCAACAGCACATTTAAAGGATCATACACCATGACCAAGTGGGATTTATCCCAGGAATGCAAGGATTCTTCAATATAAGCAAATCAATCAATGTGATACACCATATTAACACATTGACAAATAAAACCATGTGATGATCTCAATAGATGCAGACAAACATTTGCTAAAATTCAACACCTATTTATCATAAAATCCCTCCAGAAAGTAGGCATAGAGGGAACTTATCTCATCATAATAAAGACCATATATGACAAACTCACAGCCAACATTGTCTTCAATGGTGAAAAATTGAAACCATTTCCACTAAGAACAGGAAAAAGACAAGGTTGCCCACTCTCACAACTATAATTCAACATTGTTTAGGAAGCTTTAGCCACAGCAATCAGAGAAGAAAAAGAAATAAAAGGAATCCAAATATGAAAAGAAGTAAAACTGTCACTGTGTGCAGAAGACATGATATTCTACATAGAGAATCCTAAAGATGCTACCAGAAAATTACTAGAGGTAATCAATGAATTTGGTAAAGTAGCAGGATACAAAATTAAGGCACAGAAATCTCTTGCATTCCTATACACTAATGATGAAAAATCTGAAACAAAATTTAAGGAAACACTACCATGTACCACTGCAACAAAAAGAATAAAATACCTAGGAATAAAACTACCTAAGGAGACAAAAGAACTTTATGTAGAAAACTATGAAACACTGAAGAAAGACATTACAGATGATACAAACTGATGGAGAGATATACCATGTTCTTGGATTGCAAGAATCAACATTGTGAAAATGACTATACTATACAAAGTAATTGACAGATTCAATGTGATCCCTATCAAACTACCAGTGGCATTTTTAATAGAACTAGAACAAAAAAGTTCACAATTTGTATGGAAACACAAAAGACCCTGAATTTGCAAAGCAATCTTGAGAAAGAAAAACGGAGCTAGAGGAATCATACTCCCTGACTTCAGACTATACTACAAAGCTACACTAATGAAGACACTATGGTACTGACACAAAAAGAGAAATATCATGAATGGAACAGGACAGAAAGCCCAGAGATAAACCCATGCACGTATGGTAACCTTACTTTTGATAAAGGGGTCAAGAATAACAATGGAGAAAAGACAGCCTCTTCAATAAGTAGTGCTGGGAAAACTAGACAGCTACATGTAAAAGAATGAAATTAGAGCACTCCCTAACTCCATACACAAAAATAAACTCAAAATGCATTAAAATCTAAATGTAAGGACAGACACGAAAAAATCTTACAAGAAAACAGGCAGAAAACTCTATGACAATAGTGACAGCAAGATCCTTTTTGATCCATCTCCTAGAGAAATGGAAATAAAAACAAAAATAAACAAATTGGACCTAATGAAACTTCAAAGTATTTTACAGCAAAATAAACTGTAAACAAGACAAAAAGACAATCCTCATAATGGGCGACAATATTTGCAAACGACGCAACTGACAAAGGATTAATATCCAAAATATACAAACAACACATGCAGCTCAATATCAATAAAACAAACAACCTAATCCAAAACTAGGCAGAAGACCTAAATAGAGATTTCTCCATAGAAGATATACAGATTGCCAACAAACACATGAAAGGATGCTCAACATAACTAATCATTAGAGAAATGCAAATCAAAAATACAATGAAGTATCACCTCACAACTGTCGGAATGGCCATCATCAAAAATCTACAAAAAATAAATGCCTGAGTGGGTGTGGAGAAAAGGGAACCCTCTTGCACTGCTGGTGGGAATGTAAATTGATAGAGCCACTATGGAGAACAGTATGGAGGGTCCTTAAGAAACAAAAATGGAGCTACCATATGACCCAGCAACCCCACTACTGGGCATATACCCTGAGAAAACTATAATTCAAAAAGTCATGTCCCACAATGTTCACTGCAGCTCTATTTACAATAGCCAGGACATGGAAGCAACCTAAGTGTCCATCGACAGATGAATGGATAAAGAAGATGTGGCACATACACACAATGGAATATTACTCAGCCATAAACTAAATTGAGTTATTTTTAGTGAGATGGATGGACCTAGATTCTGTCCTACAGAGTGAAGTAAGTCAGAAAGTGAAAAAAAAAAGTATTGTATGCTAACACATATATATGAAATCTAAATAAAAGAAAGTTCATGAAGAACCTAGGGTTAGGACAGGAATAAAGAAGCAGACTTACTAGAGAATGGACTTGAAGACACAGGGAAGGAGAAGCATAAGCTGGGACAAAGTTAGAGACTGACATGGATGTATATACACTACCAAACGTAAAATAAATAGCTAGTGAGCAGGAGCCACATAGCACAGGAGATCTTCTCGGTGTTTGTGCCCACCTAGAGGGGTGGGATAGGGAGGGTGGGAGTGATGGAGACTCAAGAGGGAAGATATATGGGGATATATGTATATGTATAACTGAGTCACTTTGTTATAAAGCAGAAGCTAGCACACCATTGTAAAGCAATTATACTCCAATAAAGATGTTTTTAAAAATGCCTACAAACAAATGACAATGAAAACAGGATGACACTAAACCTGTGGAATGGAGCAAAAGCAGTTCTAACAGGGATGCTTACATCAATAAAACCCTACCACAAAAAACAAGCAAAATCTCAAATAAACAGCCTAACCTTTCACCTAAAGCAATGAGAGAAAAACAAATATTAAATATCCAAAAGGTAGAAGAAGAAAAGTAATCATAAAGGTCATATCAGAAATAAATGAAAAAGAAATGAAGGAAATAATTGCAAAGACCAATAAAACTAAAAGACTTTAGAAGGTAAACAAAGCTCATAAACCATTAGCCAGACTCATCAAGAAAAAAAGGGAGAAGGCTCAAATCAACAGAATTAGAAATGAAAAAGAAGTAATATCTGACACTGCAGAAATGCAAAGGATCATAGAGATTACTACAAGCAACTATATGCCAATGAAATGGACAACCTAGAAGGAAAGGACAAAGTCTTAGAAAAGCACAACCTTCTGGGACTGAACCAGGATGAAAGAGAAAATATGAACAGACCAATCACAATCACTGAAATTGAAAACGTGATTTAAAATCTGCAACAAACAAAAGCTCAGGACCAGACGGCTTCACAGGCAAATTCTATCAAACATTTAGAGAAGAGCTAACACCTATCCTTCTCAAATTTATCCAAGGTAAAGCAGAGGGAGGAACATTCCCAAACTCATTCTACATGGTCACCATCACCCTGATACTAAAACCACCAAAGATGTCACAAAAAAATAAACCTACAGGACAATATCACTGATGAATATAGATGCAAAAATCCTTAACAAAATACTAACAAACAGAATCTAACAGCACATAAAAAGGAGCATACACCATGATCAAGTGAGTTTTATCCCAGGAATGCAAGGATCCTTCGGTATATGCAAATCAATCAATGTGATACACGATATTAACAAATTGAAGGATAAAAACCATAAGATCACCTCAGTAGATGCAGACAAAGCTTTCAACAAAATTAAACAACAATTTATAATAAAAATTCTCAAGAAAGTAGGCACAGAGGGAACCTACCTCAACAAAATAAACGCCATACATGAAAAACACACAGCCTATATCTTGGTCAATGGTGAAAATTTGAAACAATTTCCTCTAACATCAGGAACAAGACAATGTTGCCCACTTTCTCCACTATTATTTAACATAGTTTTGAAGTTTTAGCCAAAGCAATCAGAGAAGAAAAACAAATAAAACAGATCCAAATCCGAGAAGAAGAAGCAATACTTTCACTGTTTGTGGATGACATGATACTATACATAAGGAATCCTAAAGATTCTACCAGAAAACTACAAGAACTAATCAATGAATTTGGTAAAGTAGAAGTATACAAAATTAATGCACAGAAATCTGTTGCATTCCTATACACTAATGATGAAAAATCTGAAAGAGAAATTAAGGAAACACTTCCATTTACCTTTGCAAAAAATAAAATACATAGGAATAAACCTATCTAAGGAGACAAAAAACTTTATGCAGAAAATTATGACAATTATGGTGAAAGAAACTAAAGATAATACAATCAGATGGAGAGATATACCATGTTTTTGAATTAGAAGAATCAACATTGTGAAAATGACTCTACTACCCAAAGCAATCTACAGATTCAATGCAATCCCTATCAAACTACCACTGGCATTTTTCACAGAACTAGAACAAAAAATTTCACAATTTATATGGAAACACAAAACACCCTGAATAACCAAAGCAATCTTGAGAACTAAAAATGGAGCTGGAGGAATCAGGCTCCCTGACTTCAGACTATACTACATAGCTACAGTAAGCAAGACAGTGTGGTACTGGTACAAAAACAGAAATACAGATAAATGAAACAGGATAGAAAGCCCAGATATAAACCCACGCACCTGTGGTCACCTTATCTTTGATAAAGGAGGCAAGAATATACAATGGAGATAAGACAGCCTCTTCAATAAGTGGTGCTGGGAAAACTGGACAGGTGCATGTAAAAGTATGAGATTAGATCACTCCCTAACACCATACACAAAAATAAGCTCAAAATGGATTAAAGACCTAAATGTAAGGCCAGAAACTATCAAACTCTTAGAGGAAAACATAGGAAGAACACTCTATGACACAAATCACAGCAAGATCCTTTTTGACCCACCTCCTAGAGAAATGGAAATAAAAACAAAAATAAACAAATGGGACCTAATGAAACTTCAAAGCTTTTGTACTGCAAGGGAAATCATAAACAAGACCAAAAGACAACCCTTAGAATGGGAGAAAAAGTTTGCAAAAGAAGCAAGTGACAAAATATTAATATCCGAAATATACAAGCAGATCATGCAGCTCAATATCAAAAAAACAAACAACCCAATCCAGAAATGGGCAGAAGACCTAAAGAGACATTTCTCCAATGAAGATATACAAATTGCCAACAAATACATGAAAGGGTGCTCAGCATCATTAATCATTAGGGAAAAAGTAATCATAATTACAATGAGGTATCACCTCGCACTGGTCAGAATAACCATCATCATAATATCTACAAATATTAAATGCTGGAGAGGGTGTGGAGAAAAGGGAACCCTTTTGCACTGATGGTGGGAATGTAAATTAATACAGCCACTATCGTGATCAATATAGAGCTTCCTTAGAAAACTAAAAATAGAAAAACCATATGACCCAGCTATCCCACTACTGGGCGTATACCCTGAGAAAACCATAATTCAGAAAGCCTCATGTACCGCAATGTTCATTGCAGCTCTATTTACAATAGCCAGGACATGGAAGCATCTTAAGTGTCCATTGACAGATGAATGGATAAAGAAAATGTGTCACATATATACAGTGGAATATTACTTAGCCATAGAATGAAACAAAATTGAGGTTTTTGTTCTTAGGTGAATGGATCTTGGGTCTCTCAAACAGAGTGAAGTATTTCAGAAAGAGTAAAACAAATACAGTATGGTAACATATATATATATATATATATATGGAATTAAAAAAATTGTTTCTGATGAACCTAGGGGCAGGACAGGAATAAGGCCAGAAGTAGAGAATGGATTTGAGGACATGGGGAGTGGGAAGTGTAAGCTGGGATGAAGTGAGAGTGTAGCATTTACATATATACACTACTAAATGTAAAATAGATAGCTTGTGGGAAGAAGCTACATAGCACAGGGAGATCAGCTTGGTGCTTTGTGACCACGTAGAGGGATGGGAAAGGGAGGGTAGGAGGGGATGTAAGAGACAGAGGATATGGGGATATATGTATACATATAGCTGATTCACTTTTTTTATACAACAGAAACTAACACAACATTGTAAAGCAATTATACTCCATTAAAGATGTTAAAAAAATTTAAGGCTGATTTAGAATATTTCTCACCATGTTAAAAGAATTTATAGAAATGGTAATTCTTAAAATGATGAGCAAATTTTTTCACTTCAGTGGATTATATAATTTTCACTGAGGACAAGATTTTGTTCTATACATTTAAGTGCTAAGTAAATAGTATACCCTAAACTCCAAAAGAAACAAACAAACAAAAAAAAAAAAACAAGATGCAAATGTAGAGAATGGACTTGAGGACATGGGGAGGGGGAAGGGTAACCTGGGACGAAGTGAGAGAGTAGCATTGACATATAAACACTACCAAATGTAAAATAGATAGCTAGTTGGAAGTAGCTGTATAGCCCAGGGAGATCAGCTTGGTGTTTTGCAACCACATAAAGGGGTGGGACAGAGAGTTTGGGAGGGAGTTGTAAGAGGGAGGGTATATGGAGATATATGTATAGATTTTCACTGATTCACTTTGTTATACAGCAGAAACTAACACAACATTGTAAAGCAATTATACTCCAATAAAGATGTTAAATAAAAAAGAAAATCCCATGCCAGTAGCACTGATGAATACAGATGCTAAAATACTCAACAAGATACCAGAAAACCAAGTCCAGCAATACATTAAAAGTATCATACACCATGATCAATTGGGATTCATCCCAGGGATGCAAGTGTTCTTCAATACCTGCAAATCAATCAGTGTGATATACCACATTAACAAACTGAAGAATAAAATCTATATGATCAGCTCAATAGATGTAGTAATAGTTTTTGACAAAATTCAGCATCCATTTGTGATAAAAAGCTCTTACCATTGCTGGAATAGAGGGAACATATCTCAATATAATAATGGCCATATATGTCAAACCCACAGTTAACATCATTCTCAATGATGAAACGCTGAAATCATTCCCTCTATGGTCAGGAACAAGGCAAGGATGCCCATTGTCACCACTTTTATTCACTGTAGTTTTGGAAGTCCTAACCATGGCAATCAGAGAAGAAAAAGAAATAAAATGAATGCAAATTGGAATAGAAGAAGGAAAACTGTCACTGTTTGCAGATGATATGATACTATATATAGAAAATTCTAAAGATGCTACCACAAAACAACTAGACTCATCAGTGAATTCAGTAAAGTTGCAGGATAAAAATTTAATGCACAGAAATCTCTTGCATTCCTATACACTAACAACAAAATATCAGAAAGAAAATTGATAGAAACAATCCCATTTCCTGTCTCATCAAAAAGAATAGCATACCTAGGAATAACCTGAAGTAAGGAGACAAAAGTCCTCTACCCTGAAAACTATAAGACATTGATGAAAGTAACTGGAGACACAAAGTTATCAGAGATGGAAAAATTAGAGTGGAACAACAAATGTCAAAATAACTATATTACCCGTTAATTACATATTCAATGCAATTCCTCTCAATTACCAATGGCATTTTTCATAGGACTAGAACCAATATCTCTGATAGAATGATTTCATTTCCTTTGAATATATATCCAGAATTGGGATTGTGGAATCATACCGTAGTTCTATTTTTAACTTTAGAAAAACCTCCATCCTGTTGTCCATAGTGGATGTACCAATTTACATTTGCACCAAGGGAACACAAGGGTTCCCTTTCTTTCATAGTCTCGCTAAAACTTGTTGTATTTTCTCTTTTGGGTAAGAGCCATCCTAACAGGTCTGAGGTGATATCTCATTCTGGTTTTGATATGGATTTCCCTGATGATTATAGATGTCAAGCATCTTTTCTTGTACCTGTTGACATTTTGTAGGTTGTCTTTGGAAAAGTGTCTATTTTATTCATTTTCACATTTTAATATCAGCTTTTTGTGTTTTTTTTTTTTTTTTTGCTATCGAGTTGAATGAGATCCTATTTTATTTGGGATATTAACCCCTTATCAGACAGATGGTTTGCAAATATTTTATCCCATTCCCTAGGCTGCCCTTATATTTTGATGATTGTTTTTTTGCTGTACAGAAGTTTTTCGGTCTGATATAGTTCCCCTTGTTTATTTTTGTTATTGGTGATGGTGGAACGTTTGGTGTAACTTTCATATAACTGTTTGCCACTTGTACCTATCCTTTGAAAATATATCTTAAGGTCTTTACTCATTTTAAATCAGGATTCTACTTTACTATTGAGTTGTATGAGTTCCTTAAATATTTTGGATATTAGTGCCTAACCAAATAATTGGTTTGCAAATTTTCTCCCATTCCATATACTGCTTTTTCATTCTATTGAATGTTTCTTTGCTGTGCAGAACTTGTTATGTGAAGTAGTCCCACATGTTTATATTTTCTTTTGTTGCCTCTGCTTTTGATGTCATACCCAAAAATCAATGTAAGAGTTTTTTAATTTGATGCTAAATGGGATTGTTTCCTTAATTTCTCTGTCTGATCTTTTGTTGTTAGTTTATAGAAATGCAACAGATTTCTGTGTATTAATTTTGTATCCTGAAACTTTAAAAAATTCATTGATGAGTTCTAGTAAGTTTCTGATAACATCTTTAGAATTTTCTATATATAGTATCATGTCATCTTTAAGCAGAAACAATTTTACTTCTTCTTTTTCAATTTGGATTCATTTTGTTTCTTCTTCTTCTCTGATTGTCATGATTAGGACTTCCAAAACTATGTTTAATAAAACTAGTGAGACTGGACCTCCTTGTCTTGTTCCGGATCTTAGGGGAAATGCTTTCAGCTTTTCACCATTAGGTATGAGGTTAGCTGTAGTTTTGTCGTATATGGCCTTTATTATGTTGAGGTATATTCACACGATGCCCACTTTCTGGAGAGATTTTATCATAAATGTATGCTGAAGTTTGTCAAAAGCTTTTTCTACATCTATTGAGATGATCACATGGTTTTAATTTTTCAATTTGTTGCTGTGGTGTATCACACTGATTGATTTGTGGATATTGAAAAATCCTTGCATCCCTGGGATAAATCCCACTTAATCATGGTGTATGATCCTTTAATGTATTGTTAGGTTCAGATTGCTAGTATTTTGTTGAGGATTTTTGTGTCTATATTCATCAGTGATATTGACCTGTAATTTTCTGTTTTTGTGACATCGTTGTGTGGTTTTGGTATAAGGGGGATAGTGGCCTGGTAGAATGAGCTTGGGATTGTTCTTTCTTCTGCAATTTTTGGAATAGTTTGAGAAGAATACATTTTAATTCTTCACTAAATGTTTGATAGGATTCGCCTACGAAGCCATCTGCTCCTGGATTTTTGTTTGTTGGGAGTTTTATAATCACAGTTTCAATTTCAGTACTTGTGATTGTTCTGTTAATATTTTCTATATCTTCTTGGTTCAGTATTGTGAGATTGTAACTTTCTAAGAATTTTTCCATTTCTTCCACGTTTTCCATTTTATTGGCATATGGTTCCTAGTAGTAGTCTCATATGATGTTTTGCATTTCTATTGTGTCAGTTTTAACATTTCCTTTTTCATTTCTAATTTTATTGATTTCAATGTTCTCTCTTTTTTCTTGAGGAGGCTGGCTAAATGTTTATCAATATTGTTTACCTTTTCAAAGAACCAGCTTTTAGTTTCATTAATCTTTTCTATTGTTTACTTCATGTCTATTTCATTTTTTCTGCTCTGATCTTTATGATTTCTTCCCTTCTACTAACATTGTGTTTTGTTTGTTCTTCTTCCTCTAGTTGTTTAGGTGTAAAGTGAGATTGTTTATTTGTAATTTTCTTGATTCCTGAAGTAAGATTGTACTGCTATACACTTCCCTCTTAGAACTGCTTTTGCTATGTCCCATAGGTTTTGGATTGTCGTGCATTCATTTTCATATGTCTCTAGATATGTTTTGATTCCCTCTTTGATTTTTTCAATGACCGTTTGGCTTTTTAGAAGAATATTGTTTAGCCTCCACATGTTTGTGTTTTTTACAATTTTTTTTGTAGTTGACTTCTAATCTCATACCATTGAGATCAAAAAAGATGCTGGATATGATTTCAGTTGACTTAAATTTACTGAGGCTTGCTTTGTGTCCCAGCATATGATCAATCCTGGAGAATGTTCCATGTGCAGTTGAGAAGAATGTATATTCTTTTTTTTTTAACCATCTTTATTGGAGTATAATTGCTTTACAATGGTGTGTTACTTTATGCTTCATAAAAAAGTGAATCAGCTATACAGATACATATATCCACATATCTCCTCCCTCTTTTATTTTTTTACATCCTTTTTGGTGTATAATTGTTTTACAATGGTGTGTTACTTTCCGCTTTATAACAAAGTGAATCAGTTATACATATGTTCCCATATCTCTTCCCTCTTGCATCTCCCTCCCTCCCACACTCCCTATCCCACCCCTCTATGTGGCCACGAAGCACCGAGCTGATCACCCTGTGCTATGCAGCTGCTTCCCACTAGCTATCTATTTTACGTTTGGTAGTGTATATATGTCCATGCCACTCTCTTGCATTGTCCCTGCCCCCTCCCCATATCCTCAAGTCCATTCTCTAGTAGGTCTGTGTCTTTATTCCTGTCTTACCCCTAGGTTCTTCATGACATTTTTTTCTCTTAAATTCCATATATATGTGTTAGCATATGGTATTTGTCTTTCTCTTTCTGACGTACTTCACTCTGTATGACAGACTCTAGGTCCACCCACCTCATTACAAATAGCTCAATTTCGTTTCTTTTTACGGCTGAGTAATATTCCATTGAATATATGTGCCACATCTTCTTTATCCATTCATCCGATGATGGACACTTAGGTTGTTTCCATCTCTGGGCTATTGTAAACAGAGCTGCAATGAACATTTTGGTACATGACTCTTTTTGAATTTTGGTTTTCTCAGGGTATATGCCAAGCATGGGGATTGCTGGGTCATATGGTAGTTCTACTTGAAGTTTTTCAAGGAACCTCCATACTGTTCTCCATAGTGACTGTACCAATTCACATTCCCACCAGCAGTGCAAGAGTGTTCCCTTATCTCCACACCCTCTCCAGCATTTACTGTTTCTAGATATTTTAATGATGGCCATTCTGACTGGTGTGAGATGATATCTCATTGTAGTTTTGATTTGAATTTCTCTAATGATTAATGATGTTGAGCATTCTTTCATGTGTTTGTTGGCAATCTGTATATCTTCTTTGGGGAAATGTCTATTTAGGTCTTGTGAACATTTTCTGATTGGATTGTCTGTTTTTTTGTTATTGAGCTGCAGGTGCTCCTTGTAAATTTTGGAGATTAATCCTTTGTCAGTTGCTTCATTAGCAAATATTTTCTTCCATTCTGAGGGTTGTCGTTTGGTCTTCTTTATGGTTTCCTTTGCTGTGCAAAAGCATTTAAGTTTCATTAGGTCCCATTTGTTTATTTTTGTTTTTATTTCCATTTCTCTGGCAGATGGGTCAAAAAGGATCTGGCTGTGATTTATGTCATAGAGTATTCTGCCTGTGTTTTCCTCTAAGAGTGTGATACTTTCTGGCCTTACATTTAGGTCTTTAATCCATTTTGAGCTTATTTTTGTGTATGGTGTTAGGGAGTGATCTGATCTCATACTTTTACATGTACACCTCCAGTTTTCCCAGCACCAAATATTGAAGAGGCTGTTCTTTCTCCACTGTACATTCCTGCCTCCTTTATCAAAGATAAGGTGACCATATGTGTGTGGGTTTGTCACTGGGCTTTCTGTCCTGTTCCATTGATCTATATTTAAATTTTTGTGCCTGTACCATACTCTCTTGATTACTGTAGCTTTGTCGTATAGTCTGAAGACAGGGAGGCTGATTCCTCCAGCTCCGTTTTTCATTCTCAAAATTGCTTTGGCTATTCAGGGTCTTTTCTGTTTCCATACAAATGGTGAAATTTTTTGTTCTAGTTCTGTGAAAAATGCCAGTGGTAGTTTGATAGGGATTCCATTTAATCTGTAGATTACTTTGTGTAGTAGAGTCACTTTCACAATGTTGATTCTTCCAATCCAAGAACATGGTATATCTCTCCATCTATTTGTATCATCTTTAATTTCCTTCATCAGCGTCTTATAATTTTCTGTATACAGGTCTCTTGTCTCCTTAGATAGGTTTATTCCTAGATATTTTATTCTTTTTGTTGCAATGGTAAATGGGAGTGTTTTATTGATTTCACTTTCAGATTTTTCATCATTAATGTATAGAAATGCCAGAGATTTCTGTGCATTAATTTTGTATCCTGCTACTTTACCAAATTCATTGATTAGCTCTAGTAGTTTTCTGGTAGCATCTTTAGGATTCTCTATGTATAGTATCATGTCATCTGCAAACAGTGACAGCTTTACTTCTTCTTTTCCGATTTGGATTCCTTTTATTTCCTTTTCTTCTCTGATTGCTGTGGCTAAAACTTCCAAAATTATGTTGAGTAAGAGTGGTGAGAGTGGGCAATGTTGTCTTGTTCCTGATCTTCGGAGAAATGCTTTCAGTTTCTCACCATTGAGGACGATGTTGGCGGTGGGTTTGTCATATATGGCCTTATTATGTTGAGGAAAGTTCCCTCTCTGCCTACTATCTTCACAGTTTTTATCATAAATGTGTGTTGAATATTCTTAAAGGCTTTCTCTGCATCTAATGAGTTGATCATATGGTTTTTCTCCTTCATTTTGTTATTATAGTGTATCACGTTGATTGATTTGCTTATATTGAAGAATCCTTTCATTCCTGGAATAAACCCCACTTGATCATTGTGTATGATCCTTTTAATATGCTGTTGGATTCTGTTTGCTAGTATTTTGTTGATGACTTTTGCATCTGTGTTAATCAGTGATATTGGCCTGTAGTTTTCTTTCTTTTTGACATCCTTGTCTGGTTTTGGTATCAGAGTGATGATGGCCACGTAGAATGAGTTTGGGAGTGCTCCTCCCTCTGATATGTTTTGGAAGAGTTTGAGAAGGATAGGTGTTAGCTCTTCTCTAAATGTTTGATAGAATTCGCCTGTGAAGCCTTCTGGTCCTGAACTTTTGTTTGTTGGAAGATTTTTAATCACAGTTTCAAATTCAGTGCTTGTGATTGGTCTGTTCATATTTTCTATTTTTTCCTGATTCAGTCTTGGCAGGTTGTGCATTTCTAAGAATTTGTCCATTTCTTCCAGGTTGTCCATTTTTTTGGCATAGAGTTGTCTGTAGTAATCTCTCATGATCTTTGTATTTCTGCAGTGTCAGTTGATACTTCTCCTTTTTCATTTCTAATTGTATTGATTTGAGTCTTCTCCCTTTTTTTCTTGATGAGTCTGGTTAATCGTTTATCAATTTTGTTTATCTTCTCAAAGAACCAGCTTTTAGTTTTATTGATCTTTCCTATTGTTTCCTTCATTTCTTTTTCATTTATTTCTGATTTGAGGTTTATGATTTCTTTCCTTCCGCTAAATTTGTTTGTCTTTTTGTTCTTCTTTCTCTAATTGCTTTAGGTGCAATGTTAGGTTGTTTATTTGAGATGTTTCCTGTTTCTTAAGGTAAGATTGTATTGCTATAAACTTCCCTCTTAGAACTGCTTTTGCTGCATCCCATAGGCTTTGGGTCATTGTGTCTCCATTGTCATTTTTTTCTAGGTGTTTTTTTATTTTCTCCTTGATTTTTCAGTGATCACTTCGTCATTAAATAGTGTATTGTTTAGCCTCCATGTGTTTGTATTTTTTCATATCTTTTCCTGTAATTGATATCTAGTCTCATAGTGTTGTGGTTGGAAAAGGTACTTGATACAATTTCAATTTTCTTAAATTTACCAAGGCTTGATTTCTGACCGAAGATATGATCTATCCTGGAGAATGTTCCATGAGCACTTGAGAAAATTGTGTATTCAGTTGTTTTAGGATGGAATGTCCTATAAATATCAATTAAGTACATCTTGTTTAATGTATCATTTAAAGCTTGTGTTTCCTTATTTATTTTCATTTTGGATGATGTGTCCTTTGGTGAGAGTGGGGTGTTAAAATCCCCTACTATTAATGTGTTTCTCTCGATTACCCATTTTATGGCTGTTAGTATTTGCCTTATGTTTTGAGGTGCTCCTATGTTGGGTGCACAAATATTTACAAGTGTTATATCTTCTTCTTGGATAGATCCCTTGATCATTCTGTAGTGTCCTTCTTTGTTTCTTCTAATAGTCTTTATTTTAAAGTCAATTTTGTCTGATATCAGAACTGCTACTCCAGCTTTCTTTTGGTTTCCATTTGCATAGAATATCTTTTGCCATCTCCTCACCTTCAGTCTGTATGTATCTCTAGGTCTGAAGTGGGTCTCTTGTATACAGCATATATATGGGTCTTGTTTTTGTATCCATTCAGCAAATCTGTGTCTTTTGGTGGGAGCATTTACTCCATTTATATTTAAGGTAAGTATCAATATGTATTTTCCTATTCCCATTTTCTTATTTGTTTTGGGTTTGATATTGTAGGTCATTTCTTCTCTTGTGTTTCTTGCCTAGAGAAAGCCCTTTAGCATTTGTTGTAAAGCTGGTTTGGTGATGCTGAACTCTCTCAGCTTTTGCTTGTCTGTAAAGTTTATTTTATCCATTAAATCTGAATTAGATCCTTGCTGGGTAGAGTAATCTTGGTTGCAGATTTTTCTCCTTCATCACTTTAAATATGTCCTGCCGGTCCCTTCTGGCTTGCAGAGTTTCTGCTGAATGATCACCTGTTAACCTTATGGGGATTCCCTTGTGTGTTATTTGTTGTTTTTCCCTTCTTGCTTATTATATGTTTTCTTTGTATTTAATTTTTGACAGTTTAATTAATATGTGTCTTAGAGTGTTTCTCCTTGGATTTATCCTGTATGGCTTCCTGGATTTTATTAACTCTTTCCTTTCCCACATTAGGGAAGTTTTCAACTATAATCTCTTCAAATATTTTCTCAGTCCCTTTCTTTTTCTCTTCTTCTTCTGGAACCCCTATAATTCGAATGTCGGTGCATTTAATGTTGTCCCAGAGGTCTCTGAGACTGTCCTCCATTCTTTTCATTCTTTTTTCTTTATTCTGCTCTGCAGTATTTATTTCCACAATTTTATCTTCCAGGTCTCTTATCCTTTCTTATGCCTCAGTTTTTTTTGCTATTGACCCCATCTGGAGTATTTTTAATTTCATTTATTGTGTTGTTCATCATTGCTTGTTTCATCCTTAGTTCTTCTATGTCCTTGTTAAATGTTTCTTGCATTTTCTCTATTCTATTTGCAAGATTTTGGATCATCTTTACTATCATTATTCTGATTTCTTTTTCAGGTAGACTGTCTATTTCCTCTTCATTTGTTAGGTCTTGTGGGTTTTTATCTTGCTGCTTCATCTGCTGTGTGTTTTTGTCTCTTCTCATTTTGCTTATCTTACTGTGTTTGGGGCCTCCTTTTTGCAGGCTGCAGGTTGTAGTTCCTGTTGTTTTTGGTGTCTCTCCCCAGTGGCTAAAGTTGGATCAGTGTGTTGTGTAGCCTTCTTTGTTGAAGGGACTAGTGCCTGTATTCTGGTGGGTGAGGCTGGATCTTGTCTTTCTGGTGGGCAGGTCCACGTCTGGTGGTGTGTTTTGGGGTGTCTGTGGACTTAAGATTTTAGGCATCCTTTCTGCTAATGGGTGGCCTTGTGTTCCTGTCTTCCTAGTTGTTTGGCATAGGGTGTCCAGCACTGTAGCTCGCTGGTCGTTGAGTGAAGCTGGGTGCTGGTGTTGAGATGGAGATATCTGGGAGATTTTGCCATTTGATATTATGTGGAGCTGGGAGTTCTCTTGTGGACCAGTGTCCTGAAGTTTGCTCACCCACCTCAGAGACACAGCACTGCCTACTTGCTGCAGCACCAAGAGCCTTTCATCCACACAGCTCTGAATAAAAGGGAGAAAAAGCAGAAAGAAAGAAAGAAAGAAAGAAAGAAAGAAAGAAGCAAAGAAAGAAAGAAAGAAGGAAGGAAAGGAAGGAAGGAAGGAAGCAAGGAATAAAGAAAGAAAGAAAGAAAAGAAAGAAAGAGGAAGGAGGATAAAATAAAGTAAGATAAAATAAAATAAAGTTATTAAAATAAAAAATAATTAGTAAGAAAAATATTTTTTTAAGAAAAAAAGAAAAACAGACTTATAGAACCCTAAGACAAGTGGTGAAAGCAAAGCTATACAGACAAATTCTCACACAGAAGCATGCACATACATGCTCACAGAAAGCAGAAAATGGGAAAAATAATAAATCTTGCTCTCTAAGTCCACCTGGTACATCAAGTTGATATTGGAGCTTTAATCCACTGCTTCTGAGGTTCCTGGGAGAGATTTCCCTTTGTCTTCTTTGTTCGCACAGCTCCAGGGGCTCAGTTTTGGATTTGGCCCTGCCTCTGCATGTAAGTCTCCAGAGGGCATCTGTTCTTCACTCAGATAAATGGGGTTAAAGGAGCAACTGCTTCGGGGGCTCTGGCTCTCTCAGGCCGGGTGGAGGGAGGGGTGTGGATGCAGGGTGGGCCTGCAGCAGCAGAAGCCAGCGGGATGTTGCATCAGCCTGAGGAGCACTGTGAGTTCTCCCGGGGAAGTTGTCCCTGTATCCTGGGACCCTGGCAGTGGCAGGCTGCACAGGCTCCCCAGAAGGTAGGTGTGGATAGTGACCTGTGTTCACACACAGGCTTCTTGGTGGTGGCAGCAGCAGCCTTAGTGTCTCATGCCCGTCTCTGGGGTCCATGCTGTTAGCCACATCTCACGCCCATCTCTGGACCTCCTTTAAGCAGGGCTCTTATTCCCCTCTCCTCATGCACCAGGAAACAGTGGCAAGAAATATTCTCTTGTCTCTTTGGCAGCTCCAGACTTTTTCCGGGCTCCCTCCCAGCTATCCATCATGCACTAACCCCTTCAGGCTGTGTTCACGCCACCAACCCCTGTCCTCTCCCTGGGATCTAAGCTCGGAAGCCTGAGTCTCAGCTCCCAGACTCTGCCCGTCCCAGCGTGTGAGCAGACAAGTCTCTTGGGCTGGTGAGTGCCAGTTGGCACTGATCCTCTGTGTGGGAATCTCTCCACTTTACCCTCTGCACCCCTGTTGCTGTGCTCTCCTCCATGGCTCCAAAGTTTCTTCGCCCCGCCCCCCACAGTCTCCGCCCGCAAAGGGGCTTCCTAGTGTGTGGAAACATTTCCTCCTTCACAGCTCCCTCCCACTGGTGCAGGTCCCATCCCTATTCTTTTGTGTCTGTTTATTCTTTTCTATTTTTCCCTACCCAGGTATGTGGGGAGTTTCTTGCCTTTTGGGAGGTCTGAGGTCTGAGGTCTTCTGCCAGCATTCAGTAGGTATTCTGTAGGAGTTGTTCCACGTGTAGATATATTTCTGGTGTATCTGTGGGGAGGAAGGTGATCTTTGTGTCTTACTCTTCCACCATCTTCCCAATTCCCCTCAGAGAAAAACGTATATCCTGCTGCTTTTGGATGGAATGCTCTATGTATATCAATTAAGCCCATTTGATCTAATGTGTCATTTATGGCCTGTGTTTCCTTATTGATCTCCTGTCTGGATGATCTGTCCATTGATGAAAGTGAGGTGTTAAAGTCCCCCACTATTACTGTGTTACTGTTGATTTATCCTTTTATGGCTGTTAGTTTTGCCTTATATATTGGGATGCTCCTATGTTTAGTGCATATATATTTACAATTTTTATATTTTCTTCTTGGATTGATCCTTTGGTCATTATGTAGTCTCCTTCTTTATCTCTTATAACAGTATTTATTTTAAAGTCTATTTTATTTGATATGAATATTGATACATCTGCTTTCTTTTTATTTCCATTTGCAAGGAATACCTTTTTCCCTCCCCTAACTTTCATTCTGTATGTGTCCCTAGATCTGATGTGGGTCTCTTTAGATAGTACATATATGTGTCTTATTTTTGTATCCAGTCAGCCTGTCTATGTCTTTGGTTGAAGCATTTACTCCATTTACATTTAGAATAATTATTGTTATGTATGTTCTTATTGCCATATTTTAAATTGCTTTGGATTTGTTTTTGTAGGTCTTTATTCTTCCCTTTCTCTTTTATTGTCTTCCCTTGTGGTTTGGTGACAAACTGTAGTGTTGAGCTTGGATTACTTTTTCTTTTCTGTGTGTGTATCTATTGTAGATTTTTAGGTTGTGGTTATCATGAGGTTTTGATATAGCAGTCTCTATATAAATGAGATTGTTTTACGTTGCTGGTCTTTTCATTTCAAATTCATTTCCAATATCCTGCATTTACGTTCTCCTCTTCTCACAACTGCTGGTTTTGATATCATATTTGTGTGCAGATCATTTCCTACCTTTACTTTACTGGTTAGATTTCCCATTCATATTTTTTTGTTTGTTTCTAGTAGTGGCCTTTTATTTTTCACTTAGAGAAGTTCCTTTAGCTCTTGTTGCCAAGATGGTCTAGTGGTGAATTCTCTTAACTCTTGCTTATCTATAAATCTTTTGCCAATCTGAATGAGATCTTTGCTGTGTAGTGTAATCTTGGTTGCAGGTTTTTCCCTTTCATCACTCTAAATATATCATGCCACTCCCTTCTGGCCTGCAGAGTTTCTGCTGAGAAATCAACTGATAATCCTATAGGAGTTCCCTTGTATGTTATTTGTTGCTTTTCCATTGTTGCTTTTAATATTTTTTCTTTTTCTTTAATTTTGGTCAATTTAATTACTCTGTGTCTCAGCATGTTCCTCCTTGGGTTTATCCTGCTGGGGACTCTCTACTTCCTGATCTGGGTAACTGTATCCTTTCCTATGTTAGGAAAATTTTCAGCTATTAACTCTTCAAATATTTTCTCACATCTGTTCTCTCTCTCTTCTCCTCCTGGGATCGCTAAAATGTGAATGTTGGTTCGTTTAATGTTGTCCCAGAGGTCCATTAGACTGTCTTCATTTCTTTTCATTCCTTTTTCTTTATTCTGTTCCACAGCAGTGATTTCCACGATTCTGTCTTCCAGATCACTTATCCGTTCTGCCTCAGTTACTCTGCTATAGATTCCTTCTAGTGTTCTTTTCATGTCAGTTATTGTATTGTTCATCTCTGTTTGTTTATTCTTAATTCTTCTAGGTCTTTGTTAAATATTTCTTGCATCTTCTCTATCTGTGCTTCCATTTTGTTTCCAAAATCTTGGATCATCTTTACTATCATTACTCTGAGTTCTTTTTCTGGTAGATTTCCTATCTCCACTTCACTTAGTTTATCTTCTTAGGTTTTTTCTTGTTTCTTCATCTGAGACATATTCTTCTGCTGTCTCATTTTGTTTAACTTTCTGTGATTGCATTTTCCATTCTTCAGGCTGAAGGATTGTAGTTCTTCTTGCTTCTGCTCTCTGCCCTCTGGTGAATGAGGCTGTCTAAGAGGATTGTGCAGGTTTCCTGGTGGGAGGGACTGATTCCTGTCCACTGGTGGGTGGAGCTGGGTCTTGTCCCTCTGGTGGGCAGAGCTGTGTTCAGAAAGACTTGAAGCTGCCTGTCTGCTGATGGGTGGGGCTGTGTTCCCTCCCTGTTGGTTGTTTGTTCTGAGGTGTCCCAGCACTGGAGCCTACAGGCGGTTGGGTTGGTCTAGGTCTTGGGGAGAAAATGGCAGCCTCCAGGAGGTCTCATACCAATGAGCACACACCAGAACTCCCACAGCCAGTGTCTTTGTCCCCACAGTGAGCCACAGCCACTCCTGCCTCAGCAGGAGACCTTCTAATACTAGCAGGTAAATCTGGCCCAGTCTCTTATGAGGCCTCTGCTTTTATCCCTGAGTCCTGGTGCACACAGGACCTGGTGTGTGTGCACCTTCTAAGAGTGGAATTTCTGTTTCCACCAGTCCTGCGGAATTCCTGTGATCAAACCCATCTGACCTTCAAAACCAGATTCTATGGGGTTCATTCTCCTGTTGCCAAACCACCAGGCTGGGAATCCTGACGTGGGGCTCAGGACTTTCACTCCAGTGTGAGAACTTCTGTGGTATAATTATTTTCCAGTTTGTGGGTTGCTCACCCAGTGGGTATAGGATTTGATTTTATCTTGAATGTGCCCTTCCTACTGTCTTGTTGTGGCTTCTCTGTTTTTGGACATAAGGTAACTTTTTGATAGGTTTCAGCATTTTTTTTTGTCTGTGGTTGTTCAGCAGTTAGTTATGATTTTGATGTTTTTTAAAGAAGGATTGAGGTAATGTCCTTCTACTCCACCATCTTGCCAGCCAATCTATGGATTTCTCTTTATGCTGGGTTAACTCTTAGCACTCTTCCAGTGGTCAAATAACCTCCTCTCCAAAGACTTCCTTCACAGTCTCTTGAGCAGCCGAGCTAGTGCCACTGTCACTGAGCAGGGCCAGGGTAGGTAGCACTAGCATTTGCAGCACATAACCCAATCTCAGTCTGCAGCGGGCCACTGTTTCCCACACACTTTTCCTCATCATTGCCAGAGGTATGCTGTGGGAAACCAAACACAGAGGAATGCCAACAATGAAGAGCCCCACTGGGCAGCAGCCAAATCCATGCAACAAGAAGCTGTCTGAAGAACTAATGATAACCGAGCACCACACTCCACTTTCTCCAAGGTCAGGGGCCCAAAGGGGGTAGAAAGGAGATGCTGAGGAGGAGTTTGGAGGTCCCTCTTTCCCTGTGCCTTCTAACTGATGGCTCCATGAGTGGCTGCTCTGGTACCACCTGGGAAGACTGGGGAAGTGCAAGGCAGCCACTTTATTGCTCCACTCAGCAGCAGGAACAGCCGCAGCTCTGCCACATGCTGACCTTGGACTGCTCCCCATGTCCCCTTGCCTGTGCTGATCACACACATGCATGTGGGATGGGGGAGGGCAGTATAATGATATTTTCATAAGTTATAAAATAAATGTAAATGAGATAAGAGTTTTCAGATGAAATTTTTAGGAATAATTATGTTTTGGGTATGTCTATCTAAAATGGATTCTCCATATTTTTGGTAACTTGAAACTTTAGAGTTTTTCTAAGTTAAGTTAAATGTTGGGAATTCATTGAATATTCAAGTCATTTCAAGTAAGATATAATATTGGAACGTTAATTGTTAAAGTCTAAATTTACCTACATTTTTTTCCTTATGAGAGTGAAACTAAAGATGTTTGGGTTTATCAGACTCAGTGATGTCTTGTATCACGTTGAGGAAAGAAATTATGCTATGAGAAGATGTATAGTTCAAGAAGTTATGGAATATTCCTAAATTTGCCAATCAGGAAATACCAATATGACAAACAGTTCATGATTACTTGCTGCTTGTGGGTTTCATTAGAGATTAAGGTTTTTAAGGGTTAAAATTGTAATATGTAATTAAAGCTACTAAAAATAATAAGGAAAACATTTCATTACACAAGAAAATAGGATGGTATGAGGAATGGAAATGAGTTTTGTTAAGAGGAGAGAGAGATTTTGTCCTAAATCTGGTTATTTCTAAATGGAAAAAAAAATAAGGGACAAACTAATATGGGTACTGAAAGCTGTGGAAGGTTTATAGAAAGGTAGCCATGAAAAAGAAGTTTTGTGCATAGTCAGGTTGGGATTGGATTTAATTTAATTAGGTAAATGAATTTTGTTATTGAAGTTAGGTTAATGGAAGGATGGAGCTTACTTTTCTCTCTCTCTCTCTCTCTCTCTCTCTCTCTCTCTCTCTCTCTGTCTGTTGAGAGAGCAAAGTTTTCTTGAAACCTTGAGCTACTTTTGATAATGGATTGTGAGTTTCTTTGCCTTCTAAATGACCTGTGTTTGCCTTAAAGATCTTTTACTTCACTTTGGCTGAATAAGTATTGTTTCACTGTGACCTGTGATCCTATTTGACCAGGTGTTCTAAATTTTCTTTTTATTTTATAAAGTTCCCAAATATCAAATTCTAATTAAGTTTCCTTTGATCTCCAGCTAACTTTGGGATGCTTCTAAAGGACTCTTGAAACATCCTCAAGTGAGATATTTAATTTAGTTTTATTTGGTAAGTTAAATTTCATGGAAAACATTGTCAGATAAGTGGTGATAAAAACTTCTTATGTTATATTTTGTATGTAGATGTCATTAATACAGTTATTCCAAAATTTATATGGAATTCCTAAAAATGTGATATGTCCTGGTATAATTTTATCAGTCATAATTCTAGTTATTATCTTAAAATATTATATGTCACAGAAAACTAAGTTTCCTGTCAATTGCATTGTAATCAGATCTTTAACCTTGCCATTTTAAGCCTTTTGTTGTTTATAGACAATCATTGTTTTGTTCTATGCTTTTATAAAGTAAAGATCTTCAAGAATATTCATAAAAAGGATATTTTGACAAATATAATTTTCTGATAAATTTTAGATCATATCACTGTAATGGGTAAGATATTACAAAACTCTAATGGAAAACCTGATGTCTTCCTCCAGATTGACAGGAATTTATTACACAAGACTGAATGAACTGATAAATATGATTTATAATTTTATGACTTTTTTCCTAAAATATACTGGTTTTTAATCTTTGTTTTTCTGAAAATCTTTCCTCTTATGATAGCCATGACATACAAAAAATTGATAAAGTATACATTTGTAAATGAAGATGAAATGTTTATATTTTTCTGTTTGATCCCTCCAGAATTTGGCTTCTCCAGCTGGCCTGCTGTGGACTTGATGGCTTATTGAAACCAGATTACAGCTAGTTCTACTAATCATTGTTTTAATTTGTCCTTTCCTGTTATTTTTAAATTATTTATGCCTTATGCCTCTCTGCTGTACTATGACTTTATTAATGTTACAGCTGTATTACCTATATCCTTGTTGTCTCTTGCATTACCCAATGTGTAACAAGGCCTCTGACAAAATTAATGAAGGCTAAACATCTTGAGTAGTTGATCACATATATAACTCTATATAGAATAACTGTAGTAGTGCAACTCTAGATATGGGAAGAAGCAACAAGAGAAAACATTTCCTGGATCATAATAGACTAGTAAAACAGGCAATCCAGAGAATTTTAGATTGTCAACAGGGCCTAATCCAAAAATTAGCACATTGAGTGGCCTATCAACAGAATCTTTGCTTGATCTAGGAATGAGCCCTTCTAGCATGGTGGGACAAAATTGGTCACGAAATGTCTCCCAAACTTTGGTCTAATTTACGACCAATAGGAGGCACTGTGGACAAGAATGTCACCTGCCATTTCAGTAAACAAAGGATGTTCTGACCATAAAGCCATCAGTCACTTCTATTGCCACCCCTGTGGTGCACCCTGAAGAGAATTTGGGATGGATAAAAACAGATTGCCTGTCACCAAACCATCAGCCAACCCCAATGACATACCCTGAAGGGAATTCATTGTGGAGAAAAACAGGATAGTTTTTCTATCTATGGCCCTAGATAGTTAAGATACATACCAAATGAATGATTTCAATAAGCCCAGACTCTTGCCTCTTCCCATACATAGAAAAGTGCTAAAATCATTAACTTGAGATGTCTGTGTTTGTGATTAGCAGTAATCCTTTTTTCTTTTTTTTTTTTCTTTTTGCTGTACGCAGGCCTCTCACTGTTGTGGCCTCTCCCATTGCGGAGTACAGGCTCCGGACGCGCAGGCTCAACGGCCATGGCTCACGGGCCCAACCGATCTGCGACATGTGGGATCTTCCCGGACCGGGGCACGAACCCGTGTCCCCTGCATCGGCAGGCGGACTCTCAACCACTGCGCCACCAGGGAAGCCCAGCAGTAATATTTTGATGTTCAACTGCATGGGTTTTTTTCAGCAAAAACTCTTATGTATTCTGGCTCCTCTCTTACCTCTTTGGAACAGTCCCTAAAAGCTATTTGAGAGGCTCTATCCCCAGCTGTAGTTCTCAGTAAGCCTACTGAATAAAACATAATTCTCAACTTTTAGGTTGTGCATTTTTTTTAGCCAACATCAGTCATGGAGAATCCACAGAGCCAGGGTCTGGAATACACGTACTCATGGAGTGACAGAAGCTTCAGGATCCAGGGTGCTGACTGGCCCGCAGCAGTGATTGCTCCAGTGCTTGAGATATGGGTATATGCTGAGCAGCCATGAAGTCAGGGTCCAGAGCATGGGTGCACATGGAAAGATAGCAGCTCTGGGATCCAGACAGTGGATGGCCTACAGCACTGGCAGCTCTGATGCCTGAAACACAGGCACAAGTGAAGTATCTGTGGAGCAGGTATCTGGAGGACAGAACATATGCACAGCAGCTACAGACCAGGTCTGAAGTGTGGGCACATGTGGCGCAGCCATGGCTCTGGGGTCTTGGACCTGTGCAGGTTTGGAGGGGTGGCAGTCCTTGTTCTTGGGAAGTATAATAGCAACTCCTTCTGGGAGGTGCACAGCAGTGTCTCCCTCTCTGGGGTATCAGCAGTGTCATGGCTATTCATTACTTCATTGGTGAAAGCTGCTGGTGTCTTCTGTGGAGCAGGCCCCTGAGGGGGCTACACTGTAGGCCAATGAACACTACAGGGTCCTACACTGTTAATCCTGTGGGGGGAGTTGGCAACTGTTGTGGGGGCTATTGAGATGTTTAGCAGCAAAGGCTACAAAGGTCCTCCAAAGAGCAAGCCACTGGGGAATGTGTTTGTATCTGCTGCATAGCTGATACTTATAGCCCTCATCCTTTTTCTTTGTTCCTAGCCATCTCCATATAACAGCTAAGCTGATCTCCACAGTGATCCTTTATAGCGGTTATTCTCCAATTTTTTCTCCACTGTGTTGCTGTTGGTTCTTCACTGGAATTTGGAGCCCCTCCAAGGGCTATTTTTATTCATGGATAGCTGTCTAATTATTGTTTTGGAGGGGGAAATAAATGCTGGTATCTCTTACTCTGCCATCTTGGTGATGTCACTCCCCTCCAAAACTTAATTCCTGCCTCTATTATCTGCCAAAACAACTCAGGCATTTCAGTTTTATTTAGTGTGGTTCACCATTTTCACCAGGCTTCTATTACTACTCTAGCAGCAATTTTGCCCTGTTCTCTGTGTTCCTTCCCAGAATGTTATGATCTATTTTGCAAGGAAGTACTCCTAATAGAATTCTTACTTATTTAGACTTATGTTCCAACCTCCCCTAACAGGCACCTCCAAAATCCTATCCCAATCATATTCTCATGGCTCATTTTGGTATATTCTATTTACTGCAGGGCCTTTGATGTATAGTCTTCTTTCTTCCTTATCAAGATCAGTATAACTCCAGATGGGTTATAACTGGAGTTTAACCTAGTTATCAGCCTGGCAACCAACAAAAGAGTTGTGGGAAACTCTTGACAGGACACTTGTCCCTCTGCAGAAGAGAAACCCCTGCAGTGTGCTCCTAAATAGGGGAAATGCTAGCTCTTACTGAGAATCAGGCCACTTCTGCAAGCTCTGTAGGTCCCACATAGTCTACAGATCCATGATTCTCAGAAGCAGCCACTTAGATGCACCCATCTCATATTTAGGGTCCTAAGTTTTCCAAGCCAGGACTCTGAAAATAGCATAAGAAATATGCCTTGGCTGAGCATTTTAAATATCTCTGGCATTCCATTATTCTATCTATTAAGCTGAGTTTGCTTTCCAGATATGTCTGCTCTTCCAATTCAGGAGATAATGGCCCATTTGTAAGCTACAAAGGAAAATCTCACACTTTTTAACTACAAAAGATCTCACACTTAACATTTAACTATCTGTTAACCACTCTCTGCAGTATGTGAAAACAATTTAACGATAAACAGCCAACTCTATTGTCCTTATCAATGTTTCCCCCATACGTTTCAAGTATCTGAATCATTACAATGGCAATGGTGTCTTCCTCTATTGGAATATTTTCCTAGGTTATCATGAGTAGAAGTTTGAGTATATGGGCCATCATCTTGTGCCCATTCAGGATGAGGGTCCTCCTTTCTAGCTGAACAGGGACTCATCCAGTGTCCAAATACTATACTACAATATCATAAACAAAATATTGACATAGATAGGTCTGGGTTGGCTTTTGACAAAGTCATAATGCAATTGCTCAATTAGGGGACCTGCCTGCTTTCTCAGACAACTTCTGGTAAAAAGTGTGTCAATTCAGGCACTCCCTTACCTTGGCTTCAGTTTTTCCATATATACAATGACAGAGTTGCCTCTAAAGCATCTAAGTACCTATTGATTCATAAAATGCAAAGAGAATCTTTGAAGGATGAACTATCAAAGCTCTTAAACCCACCTCTCTGTGGGTTCCCTTGACTGATTTTGGTCCTGTACTGCCACCAGCAAATCTCATTTCAAACCAGAGTTTGACTGTCAGAATATCTCTATGTAGACAGGTATGGGGCACACTTCACTTGGATACGATGATTGCTCAGAATGATTACTGCTTTTATTTAATTAATAGAGTGTCATCTTGGCATGAAAGGATATCTATCACCATAGATATTTTGGGTTTAAGCTGTAATTTGTCCACTAGATAGCTGTATGATCTATGACAAGTGCCTGAGCTCTCCCAAACCCCACTATTCCCTCATGTTCAATTTAGATTTTCCCAACTGAGAAATTCCCTGAATTAGGAATATTTTTGTTAACAATTGTAAAATTAGAATAAAACTGGTTTAATTAAAGCAGAGAAGAAAATTTTTATTGACACAACTGAAAATTTCAAAGTAGAACTAGGGTTCCAGATCATGCAAGAAAGAACTTTTATCTCATGTCTGATACAGGTTCTCTAGATGTGAATGGCATGATAACCACAGCAGCCTTAGATTAAAATACCATACAATCCACAGTAGAGAGCATTTTCCCCCAAATATCTAGAGGTTAGATTCTACAGAACACTCTGGTTGGGTTATTTGCCTACCCACAGACCAATTACGGTACCCATAATAAGAAATTCTGATTGATCAGCCATGATTGCATTCTCAACATTATGGTAGTAGAGGTGGAGCTTCTTGACTGATAATCCCACTAGAATCATATAAAATGAGGGAGGCAGATTTCCTTTTAAAAAAAAAAAGTGTTAAACAGAGCAGACCAAAAATATCAGGTGTCTTCACACTGAGGTTCTCTGTATTTTTGTCCACCTCAAATAAGCCTGGAAAGTTATGCAAAAGCAACCCTTTCCCACTCATATATCCAATTTATGGATGAGAGTGCTTTCAACTCTTTGATAGAATATGAGCTATATTTTCAACAAATCTATGCCTTCCTGATTTCAGGAAATTTTAATTGGATATACTAGACAGGGAAAAACAATAAAATTGCCAGTGGATAATATTATCTGTGGTCATCCCACATTGGTACAAGACTAAGAAAGAAATGGTAGCAAAAATATAACAAAGGCTACAGAGGTTTGAATATGGAAGCCATCAGGAGCACTTGTGATTTTTTGGGATTCTGTAAGAGGGCTCAGCCTTAGCATCAAACATATAACCATATTCTGCCAAAAGAATCCCATTTATCACTGCATCAAAAAGAATGAAATACCTAGGGATAATCCTACCTAAGGAGGCAAAAGACCTGTATTCCAAAAACTGTAAGAAGCTGATTAAAAAAAATGAAGCTGACACAAACAGATGGAAAGATATACTGTGTTCTTGGATTGGAAGAATCAATACTGTCAAAATGACTATACTACCCAAGGAAGTCTACAGATTCAATGCAATCAAAATCAAATTACCACTGGTATTTTCACAGAACTACAATAAACAATTTTAAAATTTGTATGGAAAAACAAAAGGCCCTGAATAGCCAAAACAATCTTGAGAAAGAATAACAGAGATAAAGGAATCACACTCCCTGACTTCAGACTATACTACAAAGCTACAGTAATCAAAACAATATGGTACTGGCACAAAAATAGACATATAGATCAATGAAACAGGATAGAAAGCCCAGAAATAAACCCATGCACTTAAGGTTAATTAATCTATGATAAAGGAGGGAATAATATACAGTGGAGAAAAGACAGTGTCTTCAATAAGTGGCGCTGGGAAAACTGGACAGCTACATGTAAAGAAATGATATTAGAACATCTCTAACACCATATACAAAAATAAACTCAAAATGGATTAAAGACCTAAAGGTAAGACCTGAAAACCTAAAATCCCTAGAGAAGAACATAGGCAGCATACTTTATCTAAATTTTGTCAATAGTTTTTGGATCATTCTCCTAAGGAAAACCAAATGAAAGTAAAAATAAACAAATGGGACCTATTTAAATTTAAAAGCTTTTGTACAGCAAAGGAAACCATAAACAAAATGAAAAGAAAACCTACAGATGGAGAGAAAACATTTTGCAAATGAGACTACCAACAAGGGATTAATTTCAATAATATACACAAAGCTCATATAGCTTAATATCAAAAAAACAAAAAACTCAATAAAAAAAAATGGGCAGAAGGGGGTTTCCCTGGTGGCACAGTGGTTGGGAATCTGCCTGCCAATGCAGGGGACACGGGTTCGAGCCCTTGTTTGGGAAGATCCCACATGCCATGGAGCAACTAGGCCCATGAGCCACAACTACTGAGCCTATGTGTCTGGAGCCTGTGCTCTACAGCAAGAGAGGCCACGATAGTGAGAGGTCCATGCACCATGATGAAGAGTGGCCCCCACTTGCCACAGCTGGAGAAAGCCCTCACAGAAGTGAAGACCCAACACAGCCAAAAATAAATAAATAAATTTATTTTTTTAAAAAAATGGGCAGAAGACCTAAATAGACCTTTCTCCAAAAAAGACATACAGATGTCCAACCGGCCCATGAAAAGATGCTCAGTATCGTTAATTATTAGAAAAATACAAAGTAAAACTACAATGAGGTATCACCTCACGTCAGTCAGAATGGCCATCATTAAAATGCCTACAAATAATAAATGTTGGAGATGGTGTGGAGAAAAAGGAAGGCTTCTACACTGTTGCTGGGAATGTAAATTGGTGCAGCCACTCTGGAGAATGATATGATGTTCCTTAAAAACTAAATATACTACTACCCTATGATCCAGCAATGCCACTCCTGGGCATATATCTGAAGAAAACTCTAATTGGAAAAGATGCATGCATCCCAGTGTTCACAGCAGCACTATTTACAATGGCCAAGACATGGAAGCAACCTACATGTCCACTGACAGATGAATGGATAAAGAAGATGTGATATATATATACACAATGGAATATTACTCAGCCATAAAGAAGGACGAAATACTGCCAGTTGCAGCAACATGGATGGGCCTAGAGACTATTATATTATGTGAAGTAAGTCAAGCAGAGAAAGACAAATATCATATGGTATCATTTATATGTGGAATCTAAGAAATGATATAAATGAACTTATTTACAAAACAGCGATAGACTCACAGACATAGAAAACAAACTTATGGTTACCAAAAGAGAAAGGTGAAGGGGGAGGAACAAATTAGGAGGTTGGGATTAAGAGATACACACTACTATATATAAAATAGATAACCAACAAGGACCTACTGTATAGCACACAGAACTATATTGAATATCTTGTAATAACCTATAATGGAAAAGGATATGAAGAAGAATATATATATATACACGTATATTAATATATATATATGAATCACTTTGCTGTGCACCTGAAACTAATACAACACATTAATTATACTTCAATTTTAAAAAAAATTGTTAAAAAATGGTAAAGTTTTTTAAATGGCTAAAAAAAAAAAGAAGAAAGCCATAGATTTATCATTGCGAGACTATCTTTGACGTATGGTCTTGTAGTCAGACAAGCTGTTGTAGAAAAAGGTACCTTTCTCCTCACAGGTATGATAGATAACAAGTAAAGCCACTGGTCCTTAGTTTATTAAAAGACAAAAAACTAAGATTCTGAATCTGTCTAATGTTTGCTAAAAGAGTCATTATCTGGGCAGGAGCCAAAGGGGTTGGACTTTTAATAGACATAACTACTTTTTATTTTCTATTTTAATTTCCAAATAAAATCAACATATGTGAAGATGAATTCTGATGTGTAATAGTTCTTGGTATTTTGAACACATCAGGGCCCAGGACTAATGGAAATATCGGTCTTGTTTAGTCTTGTGGGCTCTTCTTATTAATTTTTTATTTGGTCTTCTAGAAAGTTTGTGTGATTGTGAGGAAGGGAGAAGTGTCAAGGGAAGAGACGACTAAGTGTTAACAAGTGAAAAACACAGGGAAGATGAATGCCTCTAAACTGAGTGACACTGAAAACTAGCAAAGGAAGACAAAAGTAAAGCAAGCAGGTAAAGAGGAAATAATGAGACATATAAGTGAGGTGACAGGAGATTATAATAGGATGCCGAAGTGGAAGAGAGACTATGCAAAGGGAATGGGTGGGGTTGTGAGGAAGAGAAGGTGGGAAAGGCAAAGGTGGGGATAAAGGATATAAGACAATGTGGGTAGGGCACATAAAATTTTGACCACATAGTATTTTGAGGTCAAAGGATTTGTAACCCTATGTTGAAGAGCCTCTGGGAAGACCCTCTGGGTAGTGGGCCATAAGAGAAAACATTTTTTCCTTTCTCTGAGATACATCTCTTGTCTCATGAGTCTTTACAAACTTACCAAAGGACCTTTGCCTCTCCATTGGATTAGGGAACCTGAGAGACTTCTAAGAAAATCTCCATCACTGACTAATTCAAAGTAAAAGCAAGTTTCTTCCTTTAATACAGCTTGAGTAGCTTATTTTTGTGTGTGTGTAGAGCCATATATTCTCATTATAGAACAAGATCTTCACTCACATACCACTACAATGGTCATTTTAGCAAAAGATCACTGTGGTTGCTTGCTCTAAATTTTCAGTGCCTAACTCTGCAGAGGCAGAATTTTTGTATTTTCAATTGGGAAAAGGAATGAATTGTTTAATGGGCCTGTTATTTGTGTGATGAGTTAGAAAAATAAAAAGAACGAACGTGATACATTGGAAATTAATCATCCACAGAAACCAGATTTGTCAAATTCAAACAACCTTAATTTTTAAAATTTTTGTTGCATATAAAGATGTTTTGAGAATAAAAAGGAGTCATTCAGAAAGCAATTGACTTCAGAAAGTAACTGACTAAAAGTAGGGGTAAATTATGGTAACACTATGTACCATGGAATCTTAAGGCATTTATTTAAATTGTAAAAAAATGACATTCATTCATACATCTAATATGACTCTAATATACCTATGCATATTTATCTAATATATACACACATATATATGCATACATGCACATATACATATATAATACTGTGTACATATATATGTATATACATGCATATATATGTATGTAATGGCAGATATTGCATTATCACAGAGGCACAGAGGATATTTCAGTAACCAGAATAAACAGTCTCTAACTTCATTCTGCCAGACAAGTGAGCCCACCAGTGTCTTCTAAAACTACAAAGACATATTAAATTATGTTCATTATAATTTTATTGCAAGTCATATACTATTATGGTCTAAGTCCTTGAAAATCTTATATATGGGTGTACATACGTGTTACATGGCATGAACTCACTTTGAATCACACATCAATTTAAAAAGAAGGGTAACACTTTTATTCAACATAGTTTTGGAACTCCTACCATGGCAATCAGAGAAGAAAAAGAAATAAAAGGAATCCAAATCAGAAAAGAAGAAGTAAAACTGTCACTGTTTGCAGGCAACATGATACTATACATAGAAAATCCAAAATATGATACCAGAAAATGACTAGAAATCATAAATGAATTTGGTGAAGTGGCAGGTTACAAAATTAATACACAGAAATCTGTTTCATTTCTATACATTAACAATGAAAAATCAGAGAGAGAAATCAAGGAAACAATCCCATTTACCATTGCATCAAAAAGAATAAAATACCTAGGAATAAACCTACATAAGAGACAAAAGACCTGTACTCTGAAAACTATAAGACACTGTTGAAAGAAATCAAAGATGACACAAACACATGGAAAATATACCATGTTTTTGGATTGGAAGAATCAATATTATGAAAATGACTATATTACCCCAGGCAATCTACAGATTCAATGCAATCCCTATCAAACTACCAATGGCGTTTTTCACAGAACTAGAAGAAAAAATCTTAACATTTGTGTGGAGACACAAAAAACCCCCAAAAGCCAAAGTAATCTTGAGAGGAAAAAAAAAGCAACAAAAAAAAACAGAGCAGGAGGAATCAGGCTCCCTGCCTTCAGACCATACTACAAAGCTACAGTCATCAAAACAGTATGGTATTGGCAAAAATACAGAAATATAGCTCAGTGAAACAGGATAGAAAGCCTAGAAATGAACCCATGCACCTATGGTAAATTAATCTATGACAAATGAGGCAAGACTATACAATGGAGAAAAAACAATCTCTTCAATAAGTGGTGCTGGAAAAACTGGATGGCCACAGGTAAAAAATGAAATTAAAACATTTTGAAGCACCATACACAAAAATAAACTCAGAATGGATTAAAGACCTAAATGTAAGACTGGATACTGTAAAACTCTTAGAGGAAGACATAAGCAGAACACTCTCTGAAATAAAACTCAGCAATATCTTTTTCAATCCATCTCCCAGAATAATGGAAGTAAAAATAAACAAATGGGACATAAGTAAACTCAAATCTTTTGCAAAACAAAGGAAAGCATCAACAAAACAAAAAGACAACACACAGAATGGGAGAAAATATTTGCAAATGATACAACAGACAAAAGATTAGTCTTCAAAACTTACAAACAGTTCGTGTGTCTCAATACCATAAAAACAAACAACCCAATCAAAAAATGGGCAGAAGACCTAAATAGACATTTCACAAAAGAAGACATACAGATGGCCAACAAACACATGAAAAGATGCTCAGCATCACTAATTATTAGAAAAATGTAAATCAAAACTACAATGAGATATCATTTCACACCAGTCATAATGTCCATCATAAAAATTCTACAAATAATAAATGCTGGAGAGGGTGTGGAGAAAAGGGAACTCTCCTACACTATTGATGAGAAAGTAAACTGGTACAGCCACTATGGAGAACAGTATTGAGATTACTTAAAAAACTAAAAATAGAGCTACCATAAGATCCAGCAATCCCAGTCTTGGACATATATCTAGAGAAAAACTTGGTTAGAAAGAATACATGCACCCCAATGTTCATTGCAGCACAGTTTACTATAGCCAAGACATGGAAGTAACCTAAATGTCCATTGACAGATGGTGTTGTTTTAAGTGATTTGCATATATTAACTCATTTAAACCTCACAAAAATCTTTAAGGAAGATATAATTATTATAACCCCCATTTCATAGATAAGATTAAATAACATGCTTCTGATCTTATAGCCAGTTCATGCCAGAGCTAGAATTCAAACTGAGGCAATGTGGCCCCAGGGTCTATTAACTTAATCACCATACACACTGACTTTCTAAGATATGTTCCCAACTTTCATGAGGTTCCCAGTCTTATGCTAAAGCAGTGAGCTGGTCAAAGGTAGCTTATGACATTTCTCAGCTGAAGATTCAAAAAGTCATATATGTAATTTTCCCATAGCATATATCTGGTTTCCAGCATCCTTTGAAATGTGAATCATATATTTTGAATTACTTTACCACAGCATCAACCTGTACACCCCTCTATTTCCATCTTCAGAGACTCTTCTTCAAGAATAATACCATTAATTACAAAAATAATGAAGGCATGACACCTACTGGAAAGAGAGGAGGTAACCATAACATGTTGAAGTTTGAATGAAATGGTACACAACCTGCTTTACTTTTTATCATTGGACATAGTGGAATTGTTGTTTTCCCATTTGAAATTACCTGAAGTTTATGTAATTAAAGATTCATTCTGCCTTTTCCAAGCCAGGGTATTTTTACTTCTTTCATATTATTAGTTTCTCTTCTTTATATTCCCTAAGATGACTTAAGTCATTTCCTAGCCCTTGCTGGCTAGCAACATTACCATGCTTAATGGCTATAAAAAGAAACTAGGCTAGATCTCATTGTTGACAAAAAGTACATTAATCTGAGCTCACAGCTTGGTTTAAAATAAATAGTGCAGAAAAGGACTGGAGGCTGTTACAATATTTACTCAGGGAAAAATCCATAGTAAAATTATAATTAATAGCAATAACAATAAAAGAGTTGTGAGACTCAAGTGTCAAAATGCATGTAATGTATTCAAAAGAATATATGACACATAGTGCAAACTTAATAAATTTCATTTAAGGTTATTAGTACTACTAGTACTTGTATTATTTTTAATTCCTGAGCTAAGTAACATTGGAGGAAGATGTTTGGGAGAAAATATTCTGTGTGTGGTTTTAGAAAAGGTAAAAATTATTGTGAATTAAAGAAATACAATATAGACATAACTAACAGTGTACAGGTGATGTGGTAAGCAGAATAACGGTCCCCCCCAAAGATATCCACATCTTAATCCAAGGAGCCTGTGAATATGTTACATGGCAAAAGGGATTTAAGTTTGCAAATGAAATTAAGGTTACTAATCATCTGACCTTAAAATAAGGAGATTATCCTAGATTACCCAGGTGGGCTCAATGTCATCACAGGATCACTTAATAGGGGAGAAGGAGACAGAAAATTTAATGTCAGAATGATGTGATGTAGGAAAGACTTGACCAACCATTCCTAGTTTTAAAGGTGGAGGAAGGAACCATAAGGCAAGGAATGCAGGTGGCTTCCAGAAGCTAGAGAAAACAAGGAAATGTATTCACCTAGAGAGCCTCCAGAAAAGAATACAGCCCTGCCAATACCTATATCTTAGTGCTCCTATGAGGCCCATGCTGGAATTATGACCTTTAAAACCATAAAATAACAAAGTTGTATTGTTTTAAACCACTAATGTTGTGGTAATTTGTTACAGCAGCAAGAGAAAACTAATACAAGTGACTAATGAAAGTCAGATGTTATTTTCTACACAAAACCAATGCAGTGTACTGGGTAAGAGCAGTGTTTTAACTTAGGGCTATAGAATCAGATCATCTTTGAATCTTAGATCCACTTACTGGTTGTGTGAGCTTGGTCAAATAACTTAATCTCTTTGAATCTCAGTTTCCATATCAGTTGGAATACACCTCATAGAGTTGTTGTGAAGGTTAAATGTAAAGTACTAGCACAGTTCCTGGCATGCACTAAATTGTCAATAATAGTTAACTATTATTTTATCCATATGTAACAGGTGAGACCCTAAGCTGTAAAGGGAAAAAAAAAGGCCACCAATGAAAGAAGAGGTCACAGAGAAGAAAATTGAAGAAATTATTTTTTTTTTCTCTTCTGCTTTGTGATGGTCCTGGCTGTAAGTGCTGTATGGTTACTGTTAAGATTCCTGAAGAGCAAACACCACACACACAAAGCTAATGCAAGCCACAGTGTCAGATGAAAGCCAAAGAGAAACCAGAACCCAGGTCTCTTTATTGCCATGCTGTGCTAGTTTCATCTCTTCAACTAGATGGTAAGACAGTGTCAGATGAAAGCCAAAGAGAAACTAGAACCCAGGTCTCTTTATTGTCATGCTGTGCGAGTTTCACCTCTTCAACTAGACGATAAGTTCTGCAAAGATGGATTGTGCCAAATACTTCAAGTAGTCCTCACACTAAGTCTTGCACAGTACTGGGGGCAACAAATGCCCATGGAGTGCTTTCCATGAATGAGACTAGCAGCAGAGCCAGCACTCATTCCACTCACTACAGAAGCAGGATGTGGGCAAAAGAAAGAAATTTAAAAAAACAAAACAAACAAAAAAACATTGAAGAATTGAGAAATTGATTCCTCTGGAGGAAACAGTTTTCTATAACAGGTCTCATTTGCCTTCATAGAAATAACTTTTGGATTATACCACCTGAACAGACTTGAGCATTAATGTACTTATGGTATCCAAAATTATGGAATCTAAATTTTTGTGTCAATTAATATTTGAGAATGCATCAAAAATAAATCCATCACTTTTTGAGGGGACAAGGTACCATGTGAAACAAGCCAAAATCAAGGAATTTCCTATCACTCTAGGCTATATCAGGGGTCGCCAACCCCCGGGCCATGGACCAGTGTCCGTAGTCTGTTAGGAAATGAGATGCACAGGAGGAGGTGGGCGGCTGGCGACCAAGTGAAGCTTCATCTGTATTTACAGCCACTCCCCATCACTCACGTTACTGCCTGAGCTCCACCTCTTATCAAATCAGCGGTGGCATTAGATTCTCATAGGAGTGCGAACCCTAATGTGGATTGTGAATGAGAGGGATCTAGGTTGTGCACTCCTTATGAGAATATAATACCTGATGATCTGAGGAGGAGCTGAAGCGGTGATGCTAGCGCTGGTGAGTGGCTTCAAATACAGATTATCATTAGCAGAGAGGTTTGACTGCACAGAGACAATAATAAATCAATTGCTTGCAGACTCATATCAAAACCCTCTCAGTGAGTGGCAAGTGAAAACAAGCTCAGGGCTCCCACTGATTCTGCATTATAGTGAGTTGTATAATTATTTCATTATATATTACAATGTAATAAAAATAGAAATAAAGTGCACAATAAATGTAATGTGCTTGAATCACCCCAAAACCATCCCCTACCCAAGGTCCATGGAAAAATTGTCTTCCACAAAACTGGTCTCACAAAACTGGCCAAAAACTTTGGAGACCACTGGGATATATCATGGCCACTTTGGATTTCTGTAACATACCACAGTGTCTCTGAAATTGCAGATATAATGAATTTACTGTATCATCCAAATGAATCTTCCTACAATTCTGCTCTAAATTTTTTGATGTCTCCTCAGTGGTTCAGATGTTTCATTTTAAAGAATCAGGTAGGTTGTGTTAGTAATGAGGTGTGATTAGGCCATTTAGGTAGTGTTGGGACAACATAATATTGCAAATCCAAATGTAGGCAAATTCTATATTAACTAAATTTGAAAGACAATGACACTTACATGAAGAATTTTGTATGTATGAGTTTTTTTTAATTTTTATTTTATATTGGAGTAGAGTTAATATACAATGTATTAGTTTCAGGTGTACAGCAAAGTGATTCAGTTACTCATATACATATATCTATTCTTTTTCAGATTCTTTTCCCACATAGGTTATTACTGAGTAATGAGTAGAGTTCCCTGTGCCACACAGACGGAGCTTGTTGATTATCTAATTTATATATAATAGTGTTTATAGGTTAATCCCCACATCCTAAATTATCCTTCTCCCATTTGAGAACCATAATTTTGCTTCCTTGTCTGTGAGAGTCTCCTTCTGTTTTGTAAATAAGTTCATTTGTACTATTTTTTAGATTCCATGTAAAGGGAAATTATATAATATTTGTATTTCTCTGACTTTACTTAGTGTGATAATCTCCAGGTCAATTCAATCCTGTTGTATTCAGGATTGGCATTCATTCTTTTTATGACTAATACTCCATTTCACACACACACACACACACACACACACACACACACACACATATATATATATACCACATCTTCTTTATACATTCATCTGTTGAAGCACACTTAGGTTGCTTCCATGACTTGGCTATTGTAAATAGTGCTGCAAAGGATATTGGAGTGTATGTATCTTTTCCAGTTGTGCTATTCTCCAGCTGCAGTGCCCCAGGAGTGGAGTTGCTGTATCATATGGTAGTTCTACACTTACGTTTTGAAGGAACCTCCACACTGCTTCTCCATAGTGGCTGAACCAATTTACAGTCTCACCAACAGTGTAGGAAAGTTGCCATTTCTCCACACAATCTTCAGCATTTATTGTTTATAGACTTTTTGATGATGACCATTCTGACTGGTGTGAGGTTATACCTCATTGTAGTTTTGATTTGCATTTCTCTAATAATTAACGATTTTAAGCATCTTTTCATGTGCTTTTTGACCATCTGTATGTCTACCTTGAAGAAATGTCTATTTAGATCTATTTTTTGACTGGGTTGTTTGTCTTTTTTATTATTGAGCTGCATGAGTTGTTTGTATATTTTAGAGATTAATCCCTTGTCAGCTGCATCATTTACAAATATTTTCTCCTAGTCTATAGGTTGACTTTTTGTTTTGTTTATGGTTTCCATTGCTATGCAAATGCTTTGAAGTTTAATTAGGTCCCATTGGTTTATTTTTGTTTTTATTTTTATTACACTAGGAGGTAGAGCCAAAAAATATTGCTGCTACTTGTATCAAAGAGTGTTCTTCCTATGTTTTCTTCTAAGAGTTTTATAGTATCTTGTGTTACATTTAGGTCTTTAATCCATTTTGAGTTTATTTTTGTGTATGGTGTTAGAGAATGTTCTAATTTCATTTTTTTACATGTAGCTGTCCAGTTTTCCCAACACCACTTATTGAAGAGGCTGTCTTTTCTCCATTGTATATTCTTGCCTCCTTTGTCATAGATTAATTGACCATAGCTGTGTGGGTTTATTTCTGGACTTTTGATCCTGTTCCATTGATCTATACATCTGTTTTTGTGCCAGTACCATACTGTTTTGATTACTGTAGCTTTATAATACTGTCTGAAGTCAAGGAGCCTGATTCCTCGAGCTCTATTTTTCTTTCTTAAGACTGTTATAGCTATTCGGTGTCATTTGTGTTTCCATACAAATTTTAAGATTGTTTTGTTCTAGGTTTGCAAAAAAAATGCCATTGATAATTTGATAGGCATTGCATTGCATCTACAGATTGCCTTGGGTAGAATAGTCATTTTGACAACATTGATTCTTCCCATCCAAAAACATGGTATATCTTTCCATCTGTTTGTGTCATCTTTGATTTCTTCAACAGTGTCTTGTAGTTTTTGGAGTACAGGTTTTTCCTCTTTAGGTAGGTTTTTAAAAATTGTTATTGGCATATAGTTGATTTACAATGTTGTGTTAGTTTCTGCTGTACAGCAAAGTGAATCAGTTATACATATAGATATAGCCATTCTTTTTAATATTCTTTTCCCATATCAGTCATTACAGAGTATTGAGAAGAGTTCCCTGTGCTATACAGTATGTCATAATTAGGTATCTATTTTATATATAGTAGTATGTATATGTCAACCCCAATCTCCCAGTTTATCCCCCTCCCTGGCTTCCTCCCTGGAAACCATAAGTTTGTTTTCTACTTCTGTGACTCTATTTCTGTTGTGTAAACAAGTTCATTTGTATCATTTTTTTAGATTCCAAATATAAGTGATAATATATGACATTTGTATTTCTCTGTCTGACTTACTTCACCCAGCATGATGATCTCTATGTCCATCCATGTTGCTGCAAATGTTATTATTTCATTCTTTTAATGGTTACTATTACATTGTGTATATGTACCACATTTTCCTTATCCACTCCTCTTTCGATGGACATTTAGGTTGCATCCATGTCCTGGCTAATGTAAATAGTGCAGCAATGAATGTTGAGGTGCATGTATCATTTTGAACCATGGTTTTCTTTGGATATATTCCCAAGAATGCAATATCAGGATTATATGATAGCTCTATTTTTAGTTTTTTAAGGAACCTCCATACTGTTCTCCATAGTGGCTATACCAATTTATATTCCCACCAACAGCGTTGAAGCATCCCCTTTTCTCCACACCCTCTCCAGTACTTATTGTTTGTAGGTATTTTGATGATGGTCATTCTGAATGGTGTGGGGAGATACATTATTGTAGTTTTTATTTACATTTCTCTAATAATTAGTGATACTGAGCATATTTTCATTTGCCTGTTGGTCATCTGTATATCATCTTTGGTGAAAGGTCTATTTAGATGTTCTGCCCATATTTTGACTGTTTTTTTTTTTTTTTTTTTTTTTTTTTTTTTTTTT
>NW_020173406.1:95305-128130 GCF_003031525.2 Neophocaena asiaeorientalis asiaeorientalis
TTTCCCCATTTTTTTTTTTTTTTTTTTTTTTTTTTTTTTTTTTTTTTCATTTTGAGCTGCATGAGATGTTATATATTTTGGAGATTAATCCCTTTTTGATCCCTTGATTTGTAAATATTTTCTTCTATTCTATGGGTTGTCTTTTTGTTTTGTTTATGGTTTATTTTGCTGTGCAAAACCTTTTAAGTTTAATTTTGTCCCAGTTTAATTTTTTTTAAATTTTCATTCCTCTAGGAGGTGGATCAAAAAAGATCTTACTGTGACTTATGTCAGAGAGTATTCTGCCTATGTTTTCCTCTTTTATATCATCCAGCCTTACATTTAGGTCTTTAACCCGTTTTGCGTTTATTTTTGTGTATGGTGTTAGGGAGTGTTGTAAATTCATTCTTTTACATGTCACTGTCCAGTTTTCACAGCACCACTAATTGAAGAGACTGTCTTTTCTCCTTTGTATAGTCTTGCCTCCTTTGTCATAGATTAGGTGACCATAGGTACTTGGATTTATCTCTGGATTTTATCTTCTGTTCCATTGATCTACATTTCTGTTTTTGTGCCAGTACAATACTGTTTTGATGACTGTAGCTTTGTAGTATAGTCTGAAGTCAGGGAGTGTGATTCCTCCAACTCAGTTTTTCTTTCTCAAGATTGCTTTGGTTATTCAGGGTCTTTTGTGTTTCCATACAAATTGTGAAAAGTGCCATTTGTAATTTGATAGGGATTACATTGAATATGTAGATTGATTTGTGTAGTATAGTCATTTTGACAATATTGATTCTTTTAATCCAAGAGCATGTTATATCTCTCCATCTGTTTGTTTCTTCTTTGTGTTTTCTCATCAGTGTCTTATAGTTTTCAGAGTACAGCTCTTTTGACTCCTTAGGTAAGTTTATTCCTAGGTATTTTATTATTTTTGATGTTATAGTAAATGGGACTGTTTCCTTAATTTGTCTTTCTGATCTTTTATTGTAAGTGTAAAGAGGTGAAACAGATTTCTGTGTATTAATTTTGCATCCTGCAACTTTACTCAATTCATTTATGAGCTATAGTAGTTTTCTAGTAGCATCTTTCGGATTTTCTATGTATAGTATCATGTCATCTGCAAACAGTGACAATTTTACTTCTTCTTTTCCAATTTGGATTCCTTTTATTTCTTTTTCTTCTCTGATTGTTGTGGCTAGGACTTCCAATATTATGTTGAATAAAAGTAACAAGAGTGGACATACTTGTCTCATTCCTGATCATGGAGGAAATGTTTTCAGCTTTTCACTGTTTAGTATGATGTTAGCTGTGAGTTTTACATGTAGAACCTTTATTTCTTGAGGTATGTTCCCTCTAGGTCCACTTTTTGGAGAGTTTTTATCATAAATTGCTGTTGAATTTTGTCAAAAGATTTTTCTGCATCTACTGAGATGATCATATGGTTTTTATTCTTCAATTTGTTAATATGGTGCATCACATTGATTTCTGTATATTGAAGAATCCTTGCCTCCCTGGGATAAATCCCATTTTATCATGGTGTGTGATCATTTTAATGTACTGTTGGATTTGGATTGCTAGTATTTTGTCAAGGATTTTTGTGTCTATGTTCATCAGTGATATTGGCCTCTAATTTTCTTTCTTTGTGGTATCTTTGTTCACCTGCAATCCTCACGGAGTGAGACTAGAGTAAGGGCTCCCACAAAGCAATCCACAATAATGGGGGGATGCTGGTTGTCCCCTTCAGGTTATCTTTTCCCACTGGAGGATCCAGAGATCCAGGGGAGACCTCTCAACATGGTCCTCTGCTAGTGTAGTGGAGAGGTAATGCAGTCAGTGTGTAAATGATTCTATTAAGGTACAGACTTCTAGTTATAAGATAAATAAGTAATAGAGATATAATGTACAACATGCTAAATATTATTAACACTGTTTTATGTTATATATGAAATTTGTTAAGACAGGAAATCTTAAGAGTTCTCACACAAGGAAACTTTTTTCTATTTCTTTAATTTTGTTTCAGTAAAAGATGATAGATATTCTGGTAATAATTTCATGATATATGCAAGTCAAATAATTATGTTATATACCTTAAACTTATACAGTGCTATATGTCAATTACATTCAATAGAACTGCAAGAAAGAAAAAGACAATAAATGCTGTCATAGACGTGGAGTGAAGGAAACTCTTGTGCACTGCTGATGGGTTTGTAAAATGGTAGAGCCACTGTGGAAAACAGTATGGAGGATGCTGAAAAAATTAAAAAATTAAAACTACCCTATATGATCCAGAAATTTCACTTCTGCGAATATATCCAAAGGAAAAAAAACACTAACTCAAAAATACATGCACCCCAATGTTCATAGCAGCACTATTTACAATAGCCATGACATGGAAACAACCTTAATGTCCATAAGTGGATAAATAAAGAAGTTGTTCTATATATGTACAATGGAATATTATTTAGCCATAAAAGCATGGAATTTCTGCCATTTGCAACAATATGACTAGACCATGCAGGCATTATGTTATGTTAAGTAAAGCAGGCATAGAAAGGCAAATACTGTATGATCCCACTTATATGTGGAATCTAAAAAAAAAAAAGCTCATAGAAAAAGAAATCATACTTGTTATTAACAGAAGTGGAGATTAGGGGAAGGGGGAATCAGAGCAAGGTGTTCAAAATGTCCAAACTTCCAGTTATAAGATAAATAAATATTAGAAATTTAATGTACAATGTGAAGACTATAGTTAACACTACTGTATGATATATAGGAAAGTTGTTAAATGAGTAAATCCTAAGAGTTCTCATCAAAAGAAATTTTCTTCCCTTTTTTCTTTTTTTCTTTCTTCTTAGTGTATCTATATGAGAAAATGGATGTTAGCTGAAACTATTGTGGTATTCACTTAACAATATATGTAAATCAAACTATCATGCTGTACACCTTAAATTTATACAATGATGTATGTCAATTACTTCTCAATAAAAATGGAAAAACAGACCAAATATATATGAAACAAGAATTTTTAAACATTGAACAACAAGGCCTCACAGGATCCCTGATAATAGGAAAACAAATAACATAAGCCCTAAAATTGCCCTAGCTTACTGTGGGAAAGGAATTTCCAAGATATAATGCAGGAAGAAAAAATGCAAAAAGAGTCTGATATTCTCACTCGGTTGAGGAGACAGGGTGGAGGATTTGAGGAGGCCAAAGAGTTATAAAGGGCAGAGCACTAGAGAGGAAAATTCTGCACAGAGTGGGAGCTCTGGAGATGGACAGAGGCCTCTCCTTCCAGTCTTCCACTGAGTTCTGATCATGTACATGAGGAAACCACAACCAAACTATTAGAAAGGAGTAGGCAGAACAATTTTTGGAGCTCAAACAGGGTTGTTAATAGTTCACATTCTCGAAAACCAAAGTCAAGAAATCCCTTAATGAATGAGACATCAGATAGAGAAGGATATTACCTAAGAAGACAGGACAAATTAACCCTAAACCAAAATATTTTTGTAGCTCTGGTATCACTTAAAAACTCTTAAAAGAAAACCTTGAAATGATCGAACTGTTTCCAAATATCTTAATTATGTAGGAGAACAAAGCTTTTTAAAAAAGCAAAAAAAATTAATCACCCAACAATGTACAATTTGCAATGTCTTGTATTAATTCAAGAAGTACCAGGCATGCAAAGAAGCAGAAAAATACATCCCATAATGAGGAGAAAAATCAATCAATAGATACAGTCCCCAAAATAACACATATAATTAGCAGACAAGGATATTAAAACAACTATTTGTAAATGTACCTACACCCTCACTACCTACCCACAAGGTCATAAATATACTCTTATGTTAAACAGCTTGGGATAGACTTTTGTGTATATGCAAGATAGAAGTCAAGATACACACTTTTTTTTTACTATATGGCTATCCAACAGACCAAGCATCATTAATGGACAAAAAACATATCGGTCATAAATAAAGTTTTCATATATGAATAAGTTTCCTTTTGGTCTACTCTGTTTTGTTAGTCTACATGTCTAAATCTCCCCAGCTGTTTTACATTAAGAACACTTCAAAGAAAAATGCTACTTTTCTAGTGGTCTCTTTTCACATGTTCCCCAGTTGCCAATGTATAGATGTACACCATAGGCTAAGTTAATCCTTACCTGTCCCTTTCTCTGCAACCTGGCATAGACTCATGGGAAACTGGTTAATGTCTGTCATGCTTGACTCATATTTACAGGAAACCATTAGGAAGAGTAATTTTTGTCTTCTTTCAATTGGTGATGGCACTTTGGCCTAAGGTCATTTCTCAAAATTTGGTATGCTTGTAATAGAGTTCTCAGACATTAACCAAAGAATGAGATCCCAGATGCTCCCTCATTAAGACACCCCCAAACATCATGAGTTTCATGAAACCCCTGATAAATAAAGGAATACCTCCTCTTAGAAAAATCTTCTATTGAGATGCCTAAAAAAGTTCGCCCTCAGCACTGAATAACCTCTAAAATAATGTTTGCACTAGCTCCTGAAGATGCAATTACATCTGTGAGGACTCTTTCTAGCATTTTGTACTTTTGAATACATGACTTATACCTAAATTCCTTTATTTGGGAGATTTGGTGGCATTCTGCTCTATGTCCACTAGGTGGCAGAATAGCCCTAAGTTTTTATGCTGCTGGGTTCTCAGAAGTACTGTTTCCATTTTCAAATGTATTGACTACCCTGTGTAGTTTTCAACTGCCTAATGATTCTTGGGAATCACAGACAAGGGCAAGGTCATCAAATGTTTGATTAAGCAATATGTGCAGAGATATGTGTAGAGAGGAAGCTCTCTATTTTCAAAACTGCACACACTGTTCTAGGCCCTGAAACACTCAATCTGTCTAGAGCACACATCTTATTTGCATTCCCTTTCAAGCAAAGTCCTAAATGCTTATTAAAATGCCAGTCACTTTTGAGTTCATTTCAGCACCTACTTCATACACTCACATATAGAAACATTAAGCATATTTTACATAATGAAAACATTTAGTATAGTCCATAAACCAAATATCCTGTTTCATTAATTTTATAAACATTTTAACATCTCTTCTTCTCTTTATTTTTTTTTTGAATATTTTCTAATTCCCTAATTATTTCCTCTTTAACATGGTTTTGGGACCCTGAACAAGATGGCGGAGTAGAAGGATGTGCTCTGACTGGCTCTTGTGAGAACTCCAGAATCACAACTAGATGCTGGACAATCATTGACAGGAAGACAATGGAACTCACCAACAAAGATACCCCACATCCAAAGACAAAGGAGAAGCCAAAATGAGATGGTAGGAGGGGCACAACCACAGTAAAATCGAATCCCATAACTGCTGGGTGGGTGACTCACAGACTGGAGAACTCTTATACCACAGAAGTCCACCCACTGGAGTGAAGGTTCTGAGCCGCACGTCAGGCTTCCCAACCAGGGGGTCCAGCAACAGGAGGAGGAATTCCTAGAGAATCAGACTTTGAAACCTAGTAGGATTTGATTGCAGGACCTCAACAGGACTGGAGGAAACAGAGACTCCACTCTTGGAGGGCACACACAAAGTAGTGTGTGCATCATAACCAAGGGGAAGGAGCAGTGACCACAGGGGACACTGAACCAGACCTACCTGTTAGGGTTGGAGGGTCTCCTGCAGAGGCGGTGGGAGGCTGTGGCTAACTGTGGGGACAAGTACACTGGCAACAGAAGTTCTGGGAAGTACTCCTTGGCATAAGCCCTCCCAGAGTCTGCCATTAGCCCCACCAAAGAGCCCAGGTCAGCTCCAGTGTTGGGTTGCCTCAGGCCAAACAAACAACAGGGAGGGAACCCAGCACCACCCATCAGAAGTCAAGCCGATTAAAGTTTTACTGACCTCTGCCCACCAGAGAAACAGTCAGCACTACTCACCACCATCCCCTCCCATCAGGAAACATGCACAAGCCTCTTAGATAGCCTCATCCACCAGAGGGCAGAGAGCAGAAGCAAGAAGAGCTACAATCCCACAACCTGTAGAACAAAAGCCACATTCACAGAAAGATAGACAAGATGAAAAGGCAGACAGCTATGTACCAGATGAAGGAACAAGATAAAACCCCAGAAAAACAACAAAATGAATTGGAGATAGGCAACCGTCCACAAAAAGAATTCAGAATAATGATAGTGAAGATGATCCAGGACCTCGGAAAAAGAATGGAGGCAAAGATCGAGAAGATGCCAGAAAAGTTTAACAAAGACCTAGAAGAATTAAAGAACAAACAAACAGAGATGGACAATACAATAACTGAAATGAAAACTTAACTAGAAGGAAGCAATAGCATAATTACTGAGACAGAAGAACAGATAAGTGACCTGGAAGACAGAATGGTGGAATTCACTGCTGTGGAACAGAATAAAGAAAAAAGAGTAAAAAGAAATGAAGACAGCCTAAGAGACCTCTGGGACAACATTAAATGTAACAACATTTGCATAATAGGGGTCCCAGAAGGAGAAGAGAGAAAGGACCCAAGAAAATATTTGAAGATATTTTAGTAGAAAACTTCCCTAATATGGGAAAGGAAACAGCCACACAAGTCCAGGAAGTGCAGTGAGTCCCTACAGGATAAACCCAAAGAGAAACACACTGAGACACATAGTAATCAAATTGGCAAAAATTAAACACAAAGAAAAATTATTGAAAGCAGCAAGGGAAAAATGACAAATAACATACACAGGAACTCCCATAAGGTTAACAGCTGATTTCCCAGCAGAAACTCTACAAGCCAGAAGGGAGTGGTATGATATACTTAAAGTGATGAAAGGGAAGAACCCACAACCAAGATTACTCTACCCAGCAAGGATCTCATTCAGATTCGATGGAGAAATCTAAAGCTTTACAGACAAGCATAAGCTAAAAGAATTCAGCACCACCAAACCAGCTCTACAACAAATGCTAAAGGAACTTCCTTAAGTGGGAAACACAAGACAAGAAAAGGACCTACAAAAACAAACTCAAAACAATTTTAAAAATGGTCATAGGAACATACATATCGATAATTACCTTAAACATGAATGGATTAAATGCTCCAACCAAAAGACACAGGCTTGCTGAATGGATACAAAAACAAGACACATATATATGCTGTCTACAAGAGACCCACTTCAGACCTAGGAACACATACAGACTTATATTGAGGGGATGGAAAAAGATATTCCATGCAGATGGAAATCAAAAGAAAGCTGGAGTAACAATACTCATATCAGATAAAATAGACTTTCAAATAAAGAATGTTATAAGAGACAAGGAAGGACACTACATAATGATCAAGGGATCAATCCAAGAAGAAGATATAACAATTATAAATATATATGCACCCAACTTAGGAGCACCACAATACATAAGGCAACAACTATAAAAGAGGAAATTGACAGTAACAAAACAATAGTGGGGCACTTCAACACCTCATCTACACCAGTGGAAAGATCATCCAAAATGAAAATAAATAAGGAAATAGAAGCTTTAAATAACACAATAGACCAGATAGACTTAATTGATATTTATAGCACATTCCATCCAAAAATAGCAGATTACACTTTCTTCTCAAGTGAAAACAGAACATTTAAGAAAATTGAAGGTGGGAATGTAAATTGATACAGCCACTATGGAGGACAGTATGGAGGTTCCTTAAAAAACTAAAAATAGAATTACCTTATGATCCAGCAATCCCACTGCTGGGCATATTCCCAGATAAAACCATAATTCAAAAAGACACATGCACCCCAATGTTCATTGCAGCAGTATTTACAATAGGCAGATCATGGAAACAACCTAGATGCCCATCGACAGATGAATGGATAAAGAATTTGTGGTACATCTATACAATGGAATATTACTCAGCCATAAAACGGAATGAAATTGGGTCATTTGTTGCATTGTGGATGGATCTAGAGACTGTCAAACAGAGTGAAGTAAGTCAGAAAGAGAAAAACAAATATCGTATATTAACACATGTATGTAGATGGAACCTAAGAAAATGGTACAGATGAACAGATTTGCTGGACAGATGTTGAGACATAGATGTAGAAAACAAACGTATGGACACCAAGGGGGGAAAGCCGCAGGGGAGTACGGGTGTGAGTGTGATGAATTGGGATTGACATGTGTACACTGATGTGTATAAAATTGATGACTAATAAGAACCTGCAGTTTAAAGAAAGAAATAAAATAAAATTTTAAATAAATAAAGTTTGCCATTTCATGAAAAACAACAACAACAACAACAAAAAATAAAAAACCCTTGGTTTCTATGAAGCTTCAAGCCAGAATGCTGATGATGAAATCAACCCCTCCCTAATTTAACAGTACTACACATGACTAAAGAAAGCTAAAGTCAGCAAAATGATAGGAACTTGATATGTTATTATTCAAGTGTTGTAACCCTCTTCAAATGTGTTTTGTTGGCATCCTTTTTAAATGGTCTTATTAAAGTTTGCTACAGGATCTGTCCTCTCCTCTCCTTCCCCAATCCCAGGCTTATTTACATATAATTGACACATAACATAATGTAAGTTTAAGTTGTATAGCATGATAATTAGATACATATATGTATTGTGAAATGATTACCACAGTAAAGTTGTTAATACATCCATCACCTCAAATAATTACAGTTTTTGGTAATGAGAACATTTAAGAACATCTCTTAGCAATTTACAAGTATATAATGCAGTATTGTTAACTACAATCACCATGCTGAATATTAGATCCCCAGAATTTATTCATCTTTTAACTGGAAGTTTATACCATTTGACAAATATCTCTGCATTTCTCACAACCCCCAGCCCCTGGCAAACATCATTCTATTCTGTTTCTATGAGTTTGAGTTACATATTTTTTTAGATTCCACACAATAGTGAGATCTTTTGGTATTTATTTTTCACTATCTGATTTACTTCACTTACCATAATGCCCTCAAGTTCCACTCATGTTATCACGTGTCAGGATTTCCCATTTTTATGCCTGAATAATATTCCATATACACCACATTTCCTTTGTTTATTTATCCATGGATGAACACTTAAGTTGTTTCTATACCTTGTCTACTGTGAATAATCTGCAATGAACATGGGGTGCAAATAACACTTTGAAATGGTAATGTCATTTCTTTGGGATATATACTCAGAAGTGGGATTGCTGAATGATATGACAGGTCTATCTTTAATTTGTTGAGGAATCTCCATACTGGTTTTTATAGTTTTTGTATCAATTTACATTCTCATCAAAAGTTCATTAGGGTTCCCTTTTCTCCACATATTTGCCAACACTTGTTCTCTCTTATTATTTTGATAATAACCATTCTAACACGTTTGAGGTGATATCTCATTATGATTTTGATTTGCTTTTGATTTTTATTTCCCTGATTATTATGAGAAATGATTATGATTATATGATTATTCTGGATATTGATCATCTTTTCACATACCTGTTGGACATTTGTATGTTTTCTTTGGAAAAATGCCTATTCAGAATCTCTGCTCATTTTTAATTGGATTATTTTGGGGGATTGCTATTTATTTGTAGGAGTTTCTTATATACTTTGGATATTAACCCCATAACAGAGATATGATTTTCAAATATTTTCTATTCTGTAGATTGCTTTTAATTTTGTTGATTATTGCTTTTGCTGTACAGAAACATCTTAGTATGATGTAGTCCCATTTGTTGATTTTTGCTTTGGTTGCCTATTGTTATAAAATTAAAAAAAAAATCTTAGCCAAAAGCAATATCAAGGAGCTTTTCACCTGAGTTTTCTTCTAGGAATTTTATGGCTTTGGGTCTTACAATTCAGTCTTTAATCCATTTCAAGCTATTTTTTGTGAGTGGTGCAAGATAAGGTTCCTGTTTCATTCTTTTGCATGTGAATATCCAATTTTCCCAATATCATTTATTGAAAACTATCTTTTCCCCACTGAGCTTTTTTGGATTCCTAGTCAAATATTAGTTGACCATATATGCATTGGTTTCTTTCTGTACTCTGTTTTCTGCTCTATTGGTATATGTTTCTGTTTTTATGCCAGCACCATACTGCTTTGATTGCTAATGCACTCTAATGCAGTTTGAAATCACAAAGTATGATGCCTCCAGCTTTGCTCTTCTCTCTAAAGATTGCTTTAGCTATTTGGTGTCTTTTGAGATTCCATACTAATTTTCATATTGTTTTATTCTATTTTTTGTGAGAAATGCTATTGGACTTTTGCAGGAATTAAAACAAATCTATAAATGGCTTCGGATGGTATGGACATTTTCACAATATTAATTCTTCTGATCCATGACTATGGGAAATCTTTCTATTTATTTGTATCTTCTTCAATTCATCTCATCAATGTCTCATATTTTTCAGTGTACAGACCTGTCAGCCCCTTGGTAACATTTATTCTTAAGTATTTTATTGTTTTTGGTGCTACTGCAAGAGGAATTATTTTATTTCTTTTTCAGATATTTCATTGTTAGTGTACAGAATAGCAAATAATTTTGCATGGTGATTTTGTATACTGCAACATTACTGAATTTGTTAATTCTAATAATTTTTTGGGTGGCATCTTTGTGGTTTTCTATACATAAGATCATGCCATCTGCAAACAGAGACAATTTTACTTCTTTCTTTCTGATTTTCGTGGCTTTTGTTTCTTTTTTCTTACTTAATGGTTCTGGCTAAGACTTCCCACACTATGTGGAATAGGAGTGGTAAGAGTGGGCACTTTTTCCTTGTTCCTAATTTTAGAGGGAAAGCTTTTAGTTTTACACCATTATGATGTTAGCCATGGGTTTACAATTTATGGCCCTTATTATGTTGAGGTACATTCCTTCTATACCAGTGTTGACAGCTTGTATCAAGAAAAGATGTTGAATTTTTTCAAATGCCTTTTCTACATCCATTAACAGGATCATACAATTTTTATCCTTTCTATTGATGTGGTGTACCACGTTCACTGATTTGCATATATTGAACTCTTCTTAGATCCCAGGGATAAATCTCACTTTTTCATGGTGTGTGATCTGTTTAATGTGCTGTTGGACTCACTTTGCTAGAATTTTGTTGAGAATATTTGCATCTATATTCATCTCTTTACTTAGCCTGTAGTTTTCTTTTTTGTAGTGTCTTTATCTGGGTTTTGGTATGAGAGTAATGCTGGCCTTATAAAAGGAGTGTTTCCTCCTTTTCAACTTTGAAGAAGTGTTTTAGAATTCTTAATTAGTGCTGTTAATTCTTCTGTAAATATTTGATAGAATTTTGATCCCAAGGATCTCTGTTTTTAATTTTTATTATTTATATTAGAACACAGTTGATTAATAATGTTGTTAGTTTCAAATGTATGGCAAAGTGATTCAGTTATACATATATCTATTCTTTTTTCAAATTCTTTTCCCATTTAGGTTATTACAGAATACATTACTCTTTGATGGGAAACTCTTGATTGCTGTTTCAATATCCTTAGTTGTTATTTGTCCTTTCAGACTTTCTATTTCTTTGTGTTTCACTCTTCGTAGGCTTAATGTTTCTAGGAATTTATCCATTTCTCTTAGGTTATCTAATTTGTTGACATTTAATTTCTCACAGTAGATTTTATGTTCCCTTGTATTTCTGTGGTGTCAGTTGTAATGTCTCCACTTTCATTTGTAATTTTGTTTATTTGAATCTTCTTTTTTTCTTGATTAGTCCAACTAAAGATTTATCAATCTGGTGTATCTTTGCAAAAAAAGTCTTAGTTTTATTAGTTTTTTTCTGTTGTCTTTCTTTCACTTATATCTGTGCTAATTTTTATTATTTCCTTCTCTCTGCTAACTTTCGGTTTGTTCATATTTTTTTCTAATTTCTTGAGGTGTAAAGTTAGGTTGTTTATCTGAGACCTTTCTTTTTTTTATGTAAGCATTTATCACTCTAAACTTCTCTCTTAGAATGGTTTTTGCTGAATCCCATAAGTTTTAGTATGTTGTGTTTTCATTTTCATTTGTCTCTAAATATCTTTCTTATTTCTCTTTTGATTCCTTCTTTCACCCACTGTTTGTCAGGAGTATGCTGTTTAATTTCTATTTATTTTGTGGATTTCTGTGTTTTCCTCTTGTTGTTGATTTCTAATTTTATACTATTATGATCAGAAAAGATTTTAAATATGCTTTTCATATTATTAAATTTCTTAAGGCTTCCTTTTTGTTCCAACATATGGTCTATCCTGGAAAATATTCCATGTGTGCTTGAGAAAAATGTGTATTCTGGTGCTGTTGGATGAAATGTTCTTTATATGTTTTTTCTGTCATGTCCATTTCATCCATAGTGTTATTCATTTCTGCAGTTTCTTTATTAATTTTCTGTCTGGATGATCTATCCAATGTTTAAGATGGAGTATTGAAGTCCACTACTATTATTGTAATTCTGTCTTATTCTCACTTACTTCTGTTAATATTTGCTATAAATATTTAGACACTCTACTGTTGAGTGTATATATAATAGTTACATTCTCTTGATGAATTGACCCCTTTATCACTATATAGTGACATTCTTTGTCTCTCCTGACCAATTTTGACAGAAGGTCTATTTTATCTTTTTTAAGTATAGCACTCCTATTGTCTTTGGGTTACCATTTGCATTGAATATCTTTTAACATCATTTCACTTTCAATATGCATCCTTAAAGCTAAAGCGAGTCTCTTGTAGGCAGCATATACTTGGATCTTTTTTTTGCCAAAAGTCTTACTTTCAGTTTCAAGGTTCATTGGATTTGCTGGCAAAATAACCTCTATACACTCAGCTAAACAAGAATTTATAGAGAGTTTATTGAATTAGCAAAGACTACAGTATATTAATTAAGAAAAGAATGGTAGACTCATCAAAAAATCTAGAAACAACAAATGCTGGAGTGGGTGTGGAGAAAAGGGAACACTCTTGCACTGCTGGTGGGAATGTGAATTGGTACAGCCACTATGGAGAACAGTATGGAGGTTCCTTAAAAAACTACAAATAGAACAACCATATGACCCAGCAATCCCACTACTGGCCATATACCCTGAGAAAACCATAATTCAAAAAGAGTCATGTACCAAAATGTTCATTGCAGCTCTATTTACAATAGCCCAGAGATGGAAACAACTTAAGTGTCCATTATTAGATGAATGGATAAAGAAGATGTGCCACTTATATACAATGGAATATTACTCAGCCATAAAAAGAAACAAAATTGAGCTATTCGTGATGAGGTGGATAGACCTAGAGTCTGTCATACAGAGTGAAGTAAGTCAGAAAGAGAAAGACAAATACCATATGCTAACACATATATATATGGAATTTAAGAAAAAAATGTCATGAAGAACCTAGGGGTAAGACAGGAATAAAAACACAAACCTACTAGAGAGTGGACTTGAGGATATGGGAAGGGGGAAAGGTAAGCTGTGACAAAGAAAGAGAGAGGCATACACTACCAAACATAAGGTAGACAGCTAGTGGGAAGCAGCCACATAGCACAGGGAGATCAGCTTGGTGCTTTGTGACCACCTGGAGGGGTGGGATAGGGAGGGTGGGAGGGAGGGAGACGCAAGAGGGAAGAGTTATGGGAACATATGTATACGTATAACTGATTCACTTTTTTATAAAGCAGAAACTAACACACCATTGTAAAGCAATTATACTCCAATAAAGATGAAAAAAAAAAGAACACACGTAACAAATGTTGGTGAAGATGTGGAGAAAAGGGAACTCTCGTACGCTGTTGATGGGAATGTAAATTTGTGTAGCCACTGTGGAAGACAGTATGAAGGTTCCTCAAAAAACTAAAATTAGAACTATCATATGACCCAGAAATTCTACTCTTGGGTATATAGCCAAAGAAAACAAAAGTACTAATTTGAAAACATACAAGCACCCCAATGTTCACAGCAGCATGATTTACAATAGCTAAGACATGGAAGCAAACTCTGTGTCCATCAGCAGATGAATTGATAAAGATGCGGTACATATATACAATGGAGTACTACTCAGCCATAAAAAAAAATGAAATTTTGCCATTTACAGCAACATGGATGGGCTTGTAGGGTAGATAGAAAAATACTGTATGCTATCACTTATATGTGGAATCTAAAAAGTACAACAAACTAGTGAATATAACAAAGAATGAAAAGACTCACAGATATAGAGAACAAAGTAGTGGTTACAAGTTGGGAGAGAGAAGAAGGTGGAGGGGCAATATAGGGGTAGGGTATTAAGAGGTACAAAATATTATGTATAAAATAACCTACAAGGATATATTGTACAACATGGGGAATATAGCCAATATTTTATAATAACTATAAATGGAGTGTAACCTTTAAAAATTGTGAATCACTATATTGTACACTTGTAACTTATATAATATGTACAACAACTATATTTCAATAAAAATTAAAGAAACAAGAATGGTATAACTAAGAAAGAATAGTAAAGAGAGAGGTTTATACATCACCAAATTGGAGAAGCACCTACATCCAGACCCAAGCAGTGCTGGGAAGTCCCAAGTGACAGCAATCTGAAGCCCCAGTTGGGAAGGGTCCTGGGTGGTGCATCCACCCCACAGGTGAGACTTCAGATTGGAGTTCTGGGTGCTTCCATTTAGAATTCCAGGCCACAAAATGACATCAGTTTGCATGCAAAAATGCAGCTCTGGATTCACTTTAACAATGCTGTTGGTTTCACCATGTGAGTCACAGTATTTTATAGACCCCGGGGGACTGGCCAGGTCCTCAGGGCTCAAGAAATTCCAAGACATACTCTCTTTCTTATCGTATGTGCTGCTTGACTTGCTAGCAGCAATTCTTAGGTGTGCAACCAGGCGTGCAGTCCAGACAAAGTCACAGGTCAGTCAGAGGTCTGCTTCTGCCTCTGAAGCTTGAACAACACTATTTTATTAATTTTCCCAACAATCTTGTTTCTTCATAATTCAACTACTTTTTTGCTTTTTGATTGGTAATTTAGTCCATTTTGCCTTAAGTAATTATTGATAGATGAGGACTTACTACTGCCATTTTGTTAATTGTTTGCTGATTTTTTGTTCCTTCCTTCCTCACTGCTGTCTTGTTTTTTGATTTTTTTTGTAGTAGTATAGTTTAATTCCTTTCTCTTTATCTTTTGTGTATCTATTATATTTTTTTTTTCTTTTTGGTTGCCATGAGGCTTACAAAAAGCATATTATAGATATAACAGTCTATTTCAAGTTGAAAACAACTTACCTTCAATCTCATACAAAAACTGTACAATTTTACTTCTCCCTTCATGTTTTATACAAATGAAGTCACACTATATTTTTTATATTGTACATCTATTACCAAATTATTGTAGCTATAGTTATTTTTAATATTATTGTTTTCAACTTTTATACTAGAGATAAAAATAATTTACGCATCACAATTACAGTATTAGGATATTTTGAATTTGACTATATGTCAAATTCAAAAGGAGCAGTCAGTTTTATACTTTTATATTGCTAATTAGTGTCATTTCATTTCTACTAGAAGAACTGTCTTTAGTATTTCATGTAAGGCAGATTTAGCAATCCCACTCCTGGGCCTATAACTGGAGAAAACTATAATTTGAAAAGATACATGCACCCCAATGTTCATAGCAGCACAATTTACAATAGCCAAAACATGGAAGCAACCTAAATGTCCATCAACAGATGAATGGATAAAGAAGATGCAGTATATATACACAGTGGAATATTACTCAGCCATAAAAATGAATGAAATTATGCCATTTAAAGCAACATAGATTGACCTAGAGATTATCATACTAAGTGAAATAAGTCACGCAGAGAAAGAGAAATATCATATGGTATTGCTTATATGTGTAATCTAAAAAATGATACAAATAAACTTACCTACATAACAGAAAAAGGAACAGACCTTCAAGGTTCATCCATGTTGTTACAAATGGAAGGATTTCACTCATTTTATGCGTGAGCAGTATTCCATTATACATCTATATAACTGTGTATATCTATATACATAGATATCACATATTTTTCATCCATTCATTCATTGATATATACTTGGGTTATTTCCATATCTTGGTTATATAATGCTGCAATGGACATGAGGGTGCATATATCCTTACAAATTAGTGTTTTTGTGTTCTTTAGATAAATATTCAGAAGTGGAATACCTGGGTCATATGGTAGTTCTATTTTTAATTTTTTGAGGAATCTTCATACTGTTTTCTGTAGTGGCTGCACCAATTTACAGTCCAACCACCAGTTTACAAGGGTTACTTTTTCTCCCATCTTCACCAACAGTTGTTATTATTTATCATTTCAATAATAGCCATTCTAACAGATGTGAGGTGATATCTCACTGTGATTTTGATTTGCATTTCCCTAAAGATTAGTAATGCTGAGCATCTTTTCATGTGCCTTTTGACCATCTGTATGATCTCTTTGGAAAAATATTTATTTAAATCTTCTGCCCATTTTCTAATCAGATTGTTTGGTTTCTTGCTATTTAGTTGTTTGAGCTCTTTATATATTTTGGATATTAAAACTTTAGCAAACAAATTTGAGAATATTTTCTCCCATTTATTACATTGCCTTTTCATCTTGTTGGTGGTTTCATTTGCTTTCCTTTGCTGTGCAGCTTTTTAGTTTGATGTAGTTCCACATGTTTACTTTTGCTTTTGTTAGCTTTGTAGTATAGTTTGAAATCAGGGAGCATGATACCTCCAGATTGTTCTTTTTTTCTCAAGAATGTTTCGGCTATTCAGGATATGTTGTAATTCCTTACAGATTTTAGAATCATTTGTTCTATCTCTGTGAAATATGCCATTGGAATTTTGATAGGGATTGTGCTAAATCTGTAGATTGCTTTGGGTAGTAGAAACATTTTAGCAATACTAATTCTTCCAAGCTATGAACATAAAATACATTTTCATTCATTTGTGTCACCTTCAATTTCTTTAATCAGTGTCATAGCTTTCAGTGTACAGGTCTGTTACCTCCTTATTGAAATTTATACCTAGATATTTTATTCTTTATGATGCAATTGTAAATGGGATGGTTTTCTTAATTTATCTTTCCGATAATTTGTTATTAGTGTATAGAAAAGCCATAGATGCCTGTATATTGGTTTTGGATCTGGTGACTTCACTGAATTTATTTATTAGTTCTAAAAGTTTTTAGTGGAGTCTTTAGCTTTTCCTATGTTTAATATCATGTCATTTGCAGCTAGTGTTAGGTTTACTTCTTCCTTTCTGATTTGGATGCCTTTTATTTCTTGTCTAATTTCTGTGAGTAGGACTTTCAATACTGTGTTGAATAAACGTGGTAAGAGTGGGCATCCTTGTCTTGTTCTCTGATCTTAGAGGAAAATCTTTCAGCTTTTCACCACTGAGTATGATATTAGCTGTGGCTTGTCATATATGGCCTTTAATATGTTGAGGTAAATTTCTTCTAAACCCATTTTGTTGAGAGTTTTTATCACAAATAGATGTTGAATTTTCTCAGCTGCTTTTTCTGCATTTACTGAGAGGATTTTATGGTTTGTGTCCTTCATTTTGTTAATGTGCTGTATCATGTTGATTGATTTGTGGATGTTGAACCCTCCTTTCATCCCTGAAATAAATCACACTTTGTCATAGTGTATGATTCCTTAATGTATTGTAGGATTCAGTTTGCTAATACTTTGTTGAGGATTTTTGCATCTATGTTCCTCAAGATGATTGGGCACAACTTTTTACTAAGAAATATGGGTGATGTGGTAAAGTTCCACCTTCCTTTCAGCAACACAGAATCATCAAATACATTCAAATTTTCCTAGTCATTAGGCCTTATGCCAGGCTGAAGGCACATAAAACCAACATTATAATTGAAGGTCACAGATTAATTCAATGAATTTAGTTATGGATGAGGTATTTTAAATGTTGAAGATGATCTTCACCCTGCAAAATTTTCTACAATAATAACTAACCTTCACTGAACATTTTTGATATACCAAATTTTATGTTTTATGCTTTATATGGATGATCACATCTAATTCTCAAAACCCAATGAATTGTGTTGTTATTATATCTGTTTCATAAATGAAGAAACCTAGATTCAGTAAATTTTAGTAATGTGCTTAGGGTCATAAAGGTAGTGTGTGTCAGATAAATTTCAAAGTCTACTCTTCTAACCACTGTGCTATGAAGCCTACATGAACTCTGAATTACAATATCTATTAATAATATAAATTGGAACCACTGGTGATATAATGAAATTGTTGGTTTAAGGAGGAACCTATAATCACTGTAAGATACTTTTGAAGTTATTTCTCCACACTGATCCCAGAGAAAAAGAACCAACTGATTTGGAAGACAAAACATAGGGAAAGCCACCTTTGAAGCATGGAGCTCCAGGAACAAGCAGATTCCTTCTATATATCAAATTCAACCCCTGGAACTTAGATGATATCATATAGTGACATTTTTTTCCAAGAGAAATTTGAAAATATCTGGATGTTTTGAAATCTTCCAATATTTAAATATGGGTGATTATTTTTTTAAAAAAGCCTTGTGTGGGTCAAACTAAACATGTGTGAAAGCAGTTTTCAGAATGTAGACCACCAGTCTGGAATCAATAACTAATATATTAATGTTTTATATCCATTATCTATTTTAATCCTCAGAAATGACCCAATGAAAGGTGCTGTTATTATCTCTACCTCATAAATGAAACAACTAAGATTCAGTGATCTTTAATAATTCAACTAAGGTCACAGAGCTAGCAAGTGACAGAGGATATTATTGATTACTGATCTTAACTCTATCACTGGCTTGAAACTATCTTGACTCTGGTGAACACACTGAACAAGATAGCCCAATATGTGTTTGGTCACCTTCAGCCCTGGAAAGTACAGTCTGGTTTATATATGATGTCTTTCAGTTTCATAAACTGGCAAAGTATAGTGACTTGAGCCTGGAGCTCAACATATATCTTAATTTTCAAGGACCTTGTTTAGGAGATTGAAGGTGTAATTCCACTTCTCTACTCCACATAGTTGATAAACTATGCTATAGAAGAGGACCCAGGTACTTCATTTATTCATGCATTCACTCATGTCTTTATATGAACACATATTAAGCATCAAGCACTATGCTGGACAATAGATATACAGTCTACTACCTGTCAGTCTTCAACTTTCTCTATAGGAAACTAGGAAATAACCCAATCCAAGAAGTAGAAACAATCTAAAAGATTCGTGAAAACTTTATGTATCAAACCTCAAGGGAAAACAATGTTCAACATAAAATTGACAATTTTAACATAATTACAAATTAACTGCCCTTTGACCAATTTAACTTCTAAAACTTTATCCTATAGATATACTGACACATTTTATAAATGATAGATCTATAAAATTATTCATTATAGTATAGTCTGTAATGTCATTATAGTACAGATATCATAGAAATTAATGGAGTAAGAGTCTCCAAAATTTCTCTCCTCCATAAAAGCAGTGAGAAAGCTGGTGAAATAAAAGTCAGAAACCACTTTTATTATTATTATTTTTTTTTGCGGTATGCGGGCTTCTCACTGTTGTGGCCTCTCCCGTTGTGGAGCACAGGCTCCAGATGCACAGGCTCAGTGGCCATGGCTCACGGGCCTAGCCGCTCCATGGCATGTGGGATCCTCCAGGATTGGGGCACGAACCCGTGTCCCCTGCATTGGCAGGCAGTCTCTCAACCACTGTGCCACCAGGGAAGCCCAGAAACCACTTTTTTAGATTTCTAAAAATTAACCAGAGGCTTGCAGCAATCTGGGGAGTGTTTAGTTTTTGTAATGGCTTTAAATAAGTTATTTAAAATATTTTTGAAGAAGTAAGAAAACTATATTTTTAGAACTAAAGAAAAAAATATGAGAATGACTTTTCAGCAAAGGGAATATCAACAAAGAGGTAGAAATTATTTTTTTAGAAAACAATAACTAAATAGAAATTCTGGAGTTAAAAAGTATAATTATTTAAATAACTCCTCACCACAAGAGGTCAACAACAGTTTAAGCAGACAAAAGAAACAATCCATGAACTTGAAGATTGGTCAATTGATGTTACCAAGTCTGAGGAACAGAAAGAAAAATGATGAAGCAAAATGAACAGAGCCTCAGGGACCGATGGATACCATCAACCTATTAAAATACACATACTAGTAGTCCAGAAGGAAAGGAGAGAGAGGAGGTGAAAGAAAGACTATATGAAAAAATAACCCCACAAAACTTCAAAATTTGATGAAAACATTAATATATGTATCCAAAATCTCAAAAAATTCTAAGGTAAACTCAAAGAGATCATACCTAGACATGTTATTACCAATCTGTCTAAAGACATAAAGAAGATCTTGAAAGTAGACAGGGAGAAGTTGACTCATTACATGCAGATGATTCTCAGTAGAGTGGGTTTCTCATCAGAAACCATAGAGGCCAAAAAGCACTGGAATGACGTTTTCAAAGTGATAAAAGAAAAACACTGTCAACCAAAAATTCTATATCTAATAAAAGAAAGATTTTAATCAGTAAGTCAATTTTCTGCCTTAAGGAATTAGTAAAACAAGAGCAAACTAAGCCATAAGCAAGCAGAAAGAAAGAAAAAAATAAAGATTATAGTGGGAAAAAATGAAATGAAGGGTAGAAAAACAACAAACCAAAAGTTGATTCTTTGAAAATATTAAAAAGAAATTAAAAAGCCTTTATTTAGGAAAAATATAGAGAGCAGAAAAACGATGACTAAAATTACTAAAATCAATAATGAAACAAAGAACATTCACATTACAGAAATAAAAAGGATTATAAGGTAATACAGCAAAAAATCTTATGTAAACAAATTACATAACTTAGAAAAAGAAAAATTCCTAGGAAGAGAGAAAATATCAAAACTGTATCCAAAGAAATGGGAAATCTGAATAAACCTACAAAAGTAAAGATATTTAATTAGTAATTTAAAAGCTACCAATAAGGTGTGACCAAATTGGCCGAGGAAGACCCTGAGCTCACCTCATCCCAGTGACACTCCAAAATCACAACTATTTACAGACTACTGATGAGGAGAACAACCTAACAACTAGTAGAAAAGATCTTCTACAACTACAGATGTAAAAAAAGGAATCACAAGAAGATGGGTGGGAAAGACAGAAACGTGGTATAGTCCAGACCCACACCCCAGGGTAGGTGACCCATAAATGTGAGGATAACCACAATTGTAGAGATTCTTCCTAAGGAATGAAGGGTCTGGACCCTATATTAGTCTCCCCAACTCAAGGGTCCTGCATCAGGAAGAAATCCCAGAATATTTGGATTTGAAGGCTAGTGGGGATTGCTTTGGGGAGAGCAATAGGATTGTAGGAAATAGCAACTCTGCTTTTAAAAGGTGCATACAAAATATCACATACTCTGAAACCCAGGGCAAAAGCAGTAATTTTAAAGGAACCTGGGTCAGACCTACTTGCTAATCTTGGAGAACCTCCTTGTGAAGCAAGAGGAAACTGGGACTCACCCTGGAGAAATAGAGATGGAAGCACCCATTTTGGGAAGCTAATTCTACCATGAGGGTACGGGTGCTGGCAAGTGCCATTTTGTATTCCTTCATCTAGCTTATAAGTATTAGGATCCAACCTGCCCACAAGCCAATCAGCACCAGTCCTGGGGTCCCCAGGCAAAACAACTAGCTTTACAGGGACACAACTAACCTTGCAGCCTTCCCACCAGGAGGCTGACAGCTGCTGTAGGCCTCTCTGAGACTCCAGCCATCCCAGGACTTAGCCCTACCTACCAGACGACCCTGGATCTGGTACACCTTACAAGAGAACAAATACCAGCTCCAGGGCCCTTAGCCTGAGACCCTGGGATATAATACCATCCATCAGTGGGCTGGCACTAAGCCTAGGACACATCCTCACCCACATTTGGGCAGGCACCAGCCCCTTGACTACCTGGGTCCTGGCACCACACACCAGGAGCAGAAACCAGCTCCCAGACATGTTGCACACCTCAGCCAGTAGCCCCAACCATCAGTGGGCTGGCACTAGCCCCAGTGACCTGGCCCTATCTATGATCAGGTGGACTCCTGGCCCAATGCCAGCCACCCAAGGATATGTTTCTGTACACCAGCGGGCCAGCACTAGTACCAGTAAACCCTAGGGCTCCACAGCCAGCCATCCCAAGACCTGGCTCTGCTTACCAACAAGCTGGCATCAGCAATGGGGCCACTTGCCCCTGAATCCAGCCACCTGTGATGCAGCACTGCCCACCAGCAGCTGGCAGCCTTTGTCCTAGGTAAGGCCTGGAAAACAACTCGGCCAGGAGCCAGTCATGCTTACCAGCATCCCCATTGTAATCAGCCCCACCACAGCAGAAGGGCCCATGCAGTCCATATAAGGGGCACCCCTAGAGAATATAGTTCCTGTGAACAGAGGGGCGTGTTCTGCTGGACACCACAGGACATCTCCTGCATAAGACTACTTCTCAGAGATGCAGAAATGTAACCGACTTACTTAACACATAAAAATAAAAACAGAGAATCAGACAAAACAAGACAAAAGAGGAATGTTTTGGAAATGAAGAACAAAATAGAACCCTAGAAGAAGATCTAAGTGAATAGGAGATAAGCAGTCTACCCAAAAAAGAGTTCAAGATAATGATGATAAAGATGATCAATGAACTTGGGGGAATGGATGAACACTGTGAGAAGTTTAACAAAGAGTTAAAATATATAAAGGAGAACTAAACAGAGCTGAAGAATACAATAATTGAAATTTAAAAATACACTGGACGTAATATACAGTGGATTAGATAATATAGAGAAATGGATCAACAATTTGGAAAACAGAATAGTGGAAATCAATCAAGCTGAACAGAAAAAATAAAATAAAATAAAATCTAGGACAGTTTAAGAAACCTTTGAAACAACACCAAGACTACTAAAATTCACATAATAGAAGTCTCAGAGAGAGAAGAGAGAGAAAGGGAAAGAACATATTAGAAGACATAATAAATAAAAGCAACAAGTTATGTACAAGGGAATTCCCATTAGGCTATCAGTGGACTTTTCAGCAGAAACTGCAGACCAGAAGGAAGTCGCATGATATACTTAAAGTGATGGAAGGAGAGAAACCACAATTAAGAATACTCTACCTGGAAGGGCTATCATTCAGGCTTGAAGGAAAGACAAGCAAAAGCTAAAAGAGTTCAGCACCACTAAACCAGCTCTATGAGAAATGTTAGAAAGGATTTCTCTAAGTGGAAAAAAAGGCCACAACAAAAATTTGAAAATTACAAAAGGAAAAATCTCATTGGTAAAGGCAAGTATACAATAAATGTAGTAGATCAAACATTTATAAAGCTAGTAAGGTTAAAAGACAAATGAAGTAAAATCATCTATATCCACAATAAGTAGTTAAGGGATATACAAAACCAAAAGATGTAAAATATGATGTCAAAAACAGTAAATGTGGGAGTGGACTTAAGGGAGTTAAGGGATACATAAAACCCAAAGTTATTAGATGGAAAGAAATAATAAAGATCAAAGCAGAAATAAATGAAATAGAGACTAAAAAACATAGAAAAGATCAATGAAACTTAGAGCTGATTCTTCAAAAAGATAAAATAATAAACATTTAGCCAGACTCATGAAGAAAAATGAGGGGGCCCAAATAAATAAAAGTCCGAAATGAAAAAGGAGAGTTACAACAAATATCACATAAATACAAAAGATCAAAAAGAGATTACTATGAAAAATTATACGCCAGTAAAATGGACAAGCTAGAAGAAATGGAAAAATTTCTAGTAATGCACAATCTCCCAAGACAGAATGAGAAAGAAATAGAAAATATGAACAGATCAATTATCAGTAATAAAATTGAATCACTAATAAAAAATACCTAACAATAAACAAAAGTCCAGGATAGATGGCTTCCCAGGTGAATTCTAACAGACATTTAAAGATGAGTTAACACCCATTCTTCCCAAACTATTACAAGAAATTGTGGAGAAAAGAATGCTTCCAAATTCATTCTATGAGACCTGCATCACGCTGATACAAACACCAGAAAAAGATATCACAGAAAAAAAATAAATTACAGCCCAATATCACTGATAAACATAAATGCAAAAATCCTCAAAAAATTATTAGCAAACCAAAATCAACAACACATTAAAAGGATGAAATTCCACGATCAACCGGGATTTATCCCAAAGATGTAAAGGATGGTTCAATATCTGAAAATCAATTAATGTGATACACCACATTAACAAATTGAAGAATAAAAACCATATGATCATCTCAATAGATACAGAAAAAGCTTTTGACAAAACTCAACATCGATTTATGTTAAAAACTCTCAAGAACGTGTGTATAGAGGGATTAAACATCAACATAATAAGGGCCATATATGACAAGCCCACAGCTAACATCATACTCAATGGTGAAAAACTGAAAGCATTTCCTGTAAGATCAGGAACAAGACAATGATGCCCACTGTAGCCACTCTGATTCACTTTAGTATTGGAAGTCCTACCTACAGCAATCAGATAAGAAAAAGAAATAAAAGGAATCCTAATTGGGAAGAAAGAAGTAAAATAGTCACTGTAGACGCCATAATACTATATATAAAATAGTCACTGTAGACGCCATAATACTATATATAGAAAATCCTAAAGAGGCCACCAAGAAATTATTAGAACCCACTAATGAATTTGGTAAATTTGCAGGATTCAAAATCAATATACAGAAATATGTTGTGTTTCTATATACTAACAATGAAAGATCAGAAAGAGAAACTGAGAAAACAATTTCATTTACAATTACACCAAAAGAATAAAATAACTAGAAATAAATCTAATGGAGGTAAAACACCTGTGCTCTGAAAATAAGACACAGATGAAAGAAATTAAAGACAGCACTAACAAATGGAAAGATATACTGTATTCATAGATTGGAAGAATTAATAATGTTAAAATGATCATACTACCCAAGGCAATCTAGATTCAAAATAATCCCTATCTAAATACCAATGGCATTTTACAGAGAACTAGAACAAGTAATTCTAAAGTTTTTATGTAAGACACAAAAGACCTGAACAGCCAAAACAATGATGATATAGAAGAACAAAACTAGACATATCAGACTACTGATTTCAAATGATACTACAAAGCTACATTTAAGACACCAGTATGGTACAGGTACAAAAGCAGACACATAGATCAATGGAAAAGAATAGAGGGCCCAGAGATAAACCAATACTTACATGGGCAATTAGTGTATGATAAAGGAGGCAAGAATATACAATGAGGATAAGACAGTCTCTTTAATAAATTATGCTGGGAAAACTGGACAACTACATGCAAAAAAAGTCAAATTGGACTACTTTCTCAAGCAATATACAGAAATGAACTGAAAATGATTAAAGACTTAAATGTAAGACCTGAAATCATAAAACTTCTATAGGAAAACATGCACAGTACATTCTTTGACATAAGTCTTAGTAATAATTTTTTGGATATGTCTCCTCAGGCAAAGGAAACAAAGGCAAAAATAAACAAATTAGACTACATTACATTGAAAAGGTTTTGCAAAGCAAAGGAAACGAGGAACAAAATGAAAAAACTGCCTACTGAATGAGAGAGCATATTTGCAAAGGATGTATTTGAGAAGGGATTAAGATCCAAAACATACAAAGAACTCATACACCTCAACATCAAAAAACAAACAACCTAATTAAAAAGTGGGCAGCAGACTTTAATAGACATTTTCCCAAAGAATACATGCAGATGGCCAACAGGCACATGTAAAGGGGCTCAATATCACTAATCAAAACTAATCACCTCACACCTGTCAGAATGTTTATCATCAAAAAGGCAACAAATAACAATTGTTGGCAAGGATGTAGAGAAAAAGGAATCATCGTACACTGTTGGCGGGAATGTAAATTGGTGCTGGCAGCCAATCTGGAAAGCAGTATGAATATTTCTCTAAAAAATAACATAGAAGTACTACATGATCCAGAAATTCCACTCCTGTATATTTATCTGATGGAAATGAAAACACTAATTTGAATAGACATATGCACCCCTATGTTCACTGAAGTATTATTTACAATAGCCAAGATATGGAAGCAACTTAAGTGTCCATCAATAGATGAATGGATAAAGAAGATGTGATATATATGTATATATGTGTGTATATGTATACACACACACACACACACACACACACACAGTGGAATCACTATAATGTGTGTACCAGGAACTAATATTGTGTTTAGGTCAATTATACTTCAAAAGAAACCAAACAAGTGGGACTTCCCTGGAAGTTCAGTGGTTAAGACTCCATGCTTGCAATACAGGGGGCGCAGGTTCAATCCCTGGTCGGGGAACTAAGATCCCACATGTCACGTGGTGTGGCCAAAACAAACAAACAAACTCATAGAAACAATGATCAGATTTTCAGTTATCAGAGGTGGGGGTGCAGAGAAAGGGAATTAGATGAAGGTGGTCAAAAGGTACAAGTTTCCAGTTATAAGATAAACAAGTACTAGGGATATAATATACAACATGATAAACATATAACACTGCTGTATGTTATATATTAAAGTTGCTTAGAGAATAACACTAAGAGATCTCATAACAAGGAAAATATGTTTCTCTATTTCTATAATTTTGTATCTATATGAGATGATGGATGTTCACTAAACTTACTGTGTTAATCATTTCATGATGTATATAAGTCAAATCATTATGCTGTACAACTTAAACTTATACAGTGCTGTATGCCAATTATATTGTAATAAAACTGTAAGGAAAAAATGAGTTAAAAAGTAAAATCTACCAACAAACAATTGTTCAAAACCAGATGGCTTAACTGGTAATTTCTACCTAACATTTAAATAAAGATTAACACCAATTCTTTAGAAATGCCTCCAAAAAATAAAAGGTAACGTTTTCAAATTCATTCTATGAGGACAGTATTACCTTGATACCAAAACCAGACAAATATATCACAAGAAAGTAACACTACAGACCAATATCTGATATGAATGTAGACCCTCAAATCCTCAACATAATAACAAATAGAGTCCAGGAATTTATAAAAATGATTATACACCATCACCAAGCGTGATTTATCCCTATATTGGAAATTGGTTCAACACACAAAAAAATCAATTAATATAATACACCATATTAATAGGATAAAGGACAAAAACCAGAAAATGACAAAATTCAACACCTTTTCATGATAAACACTGAACAAATTCGAAATATAGGAAAACTTTCTCAAACCAATAAAGGGCATCTATGAAAAACCTACAGCTACCAATGTACTTGCTGGTGAAAGACTGAATTTTTGTCTTAACATTTCTATTTGAAATTGTACTGGAAGTTCAACTCAAGGCAATTAAACAAGAAAGAGACATAAAAGTCATCCAGTTAGGTGAGGAAGAAGTAAAACTATCTCTATTTGAAGATGACATGATCTTAGAGACAACTCTAAGGAATCCACACAAAATATTACATGTAATAAACAAGTTCAGCAAAGTTGCAAGATACAAGATCAGTTTATAAAAATCAGTTCTACTTCTATACATTAAAAATGTAAATTCAAAAATGAAATTAAGAAAAAAATTCCATTTACTATAGTGTCAAAAAGAATAAAATACTGAGGAATAAATTTAGCAAAAGAAGTACACTGAAAACTACAAAACACTGTTGAAAGAAATTAAAGAAGAACTTCATAAATAAAAAGACACTCTGTGTTTATTGATTGGAAGAATTAATATTATTAGAATGGCCATAATACCCCAAATCAATCTATAGATTCAAGCAATCCCTATCTAAATTACAACTGCAAAAAGGTGGAGAAATTGGAATCCTTGTATACTGCTGCTGGGAATGTAAAATGGTGCAGTCACTTTGGCAAACAGTCTGACAGTTCCTCATAATATTAGAGAGTTACCATAAGAACCAGTAATTTCACTCCTATGTATGACCCAAGAACAATAAAAACATATGTCCACACAGGAACATATATACACCAACGTTCATTGCAGTATTATTTATAATGGTTAAAAATTTTAAAGAACCCAATTGTCAAACAATTGATGAATGGGTAAACTAAAGGTGTTATTCTATACAAAGAAATAATATTCAGCAGTAAAAATGAAGTACTGATACATATTATAACATGGATGAACCTCAAAAACATTATGCTAAGTGAGAAAAGCAGAAACAGCTACATATTGTATGATTCCATTTATATGAAATGTCCAAAACAAGTAAATCCATAGAGACAGAATGCAGATTAGTGGTTGCCAGGGGTAGGGGAGAGAGGGGAATGGGGAGAAAATGCTAATGAGTACGGGATTTCTTTTGGGGGGTATGATGAAAATGTTATGAAATTAGTTGTGATGGTAGTGCAACTTTGTGAATATACTAAAAATCACTGAATCATACCCTTTTAAAGGGTGAATTTTATTTTTTCCAGTTCTATTGTTATATAACTGACACATAGCATTGTATTAGCTTAAGGTGTACAACACAATTATATATATATATATATATATATATATACATATATATATATATCATATTTTCTTTATCCATATATTAGCTAATAAACATTTAAGTTTCCATGTCTTGGTCATTGTGAATATTGCTACAGTGAACCTGAACGTGCAGATGTCTCTTTCTTAATAGTGATTTCATTTCCTTTGAATATATACCCAGAAGTGGAATTGCTGGATCATGTGGTAGTTTTATTTTTAATTTTTGAGGAATCTCCATACAGTTTTCCATAGTGACTGCACCAACTTACATTGCCACTGATAGTGCACAAATGTTCTCTTTTCTCCACATCCTAGCCAGCACTTGCTATCTCTTGTCTTTTTGATGATAGCCATTCTAACAGATGTGAGGTGATGTTTCATTGTGTTGGATTATATTTTTTAATTCATAAAATATAATTTTATTGTTTTAAATATTTTTCCAGCTTTATTGAGATACAATTGACAGATAATTTTGTGTAAGTTTAAGGAATACAGCAATGATGATTTGATATACATATATATTTTGAAATGATTACCACAATAAAGTTATTTAACACATCCATCACCTCACATAATAGCAATTTGTGTGTGTGTGGTGAAAACACTTAAGTCTTGGCAACTTTCAGTACATAATACAAAACTGTTAACTATTGTCACCATGCTGGATTAGCTCCCCAGAACATGTTCATCTTAAAACTGGAAGTTTGTACACTTTGTCCAACATCTCCCCATTTCTCCCACCCTCCATGCCCTTGCGATCAACATTCTATTCTCTACTTCTGAGGTTTTTTTTTTAATTCCACATATAAGTGAGACCACACAGTATTTGCCTTCCTTTTTCTGTTTATTTCACTTAGCATAAGGCCCTCAAAGTCTTTCCATATTTTCACAAATGGCAGGCTTCCCTTCTTTTATATGGCTGAATAATATTCCAAAGAATCTGCCTATTTTCATATTGGGTTATTTGTTTTTTTGTTATTGAGTTGTAGACGTTCCTTATATATTTCAGATAGTAGCTCCTTATGAGATATATGATTTGCAAATATTTTCTCTCATTCCATAGGTTAACTTTTAATTTTGTTGATTGTTTCCTTTGATGCACAGAAGCAATCTGGATTTGGAACTTGAAGTCGTGGACTTCAAGCTGATGTTATGATGGAATGAGACTTAACTGGCCTAATAGCTTTTGCTTCCTCCCGCTGGGAGCCCTGAGCTGCCATTTTACAAGTCTGACAACCTCACTGGACAGACATTGTCTACATGGCCCTGTATCTACATGGAGAAGGAGAGAGAAACAGAAGAGCCTGGTCTTTCAGCCATTCCTAACAAGACCATTCATATGAGTGAAGTCATCTTAGACCCACCTTAAAATCCCAATAGTCAGCTGAATAACAGAGAGTGACCTCAGTCCATGCCGAATGGAATAGAAGAATTATTCAGTCAAGTTCTGCATAAATTAATTACAGTCAGATACAGAACAGTGTATGGTGATATATAGCCCTTTATGTGGACAAATACAGGATTGTGTATCATCAAACATAGACCTGTGTATAGCAAGATACAACCCTGTGTGTAGACAGATACAGACCTGTATGTGATCATGTGAAATACATATGCATATACATATACAAATGCATTGATATAGGTAGTCAGATATTGATTGATCCATGTGTTGTCAGACACAGGCCTGTGTTCACATATAGACACATATGTGTAATTGGATACAGACTAACAAATCACTGAATATGTACATACATGAAGTCATACATCCACATGAGGTTGCATACAGATCTGAGTGTGTGGTGGGATACACACACATGTATTGGTGAATACAAGCCTATGAATTCTTGGATAAAGACATATCCCCATGGCTTTGAGAATTGTGTGGTAATTCATCCCAGCAAAAGACACTAAGTCCCTTCTGACCAGCTCACTGAAAATGTGAGTCAAATGTAAATAAGAGAATCTTCTTTTTAAATAAGAAAACCAAAATGTAAGACTTATGTACAATCTATGGAGATGGTTACAAATTTTTATTGAGACATCAATTAATTTTTCACAATATATGTCTTATTCTGTTTGGTAAAACAAGATATCAAAGCATGTAATATTCCACAAAATAAATATGCAGAGTCCTGACATTCTAAATATATATTTTTTTGCTGATGAAAGAAATCAAAAGTGACACAAAGACATGGAAAGATATACTGTGTTCTTGGATTGGAAGAATCAATGTTGTTAAAATTACCATACTACTTAAGGCAATCTACAGATTCAATGCAATCTCTATCAAATTAGCAATGGCATTTTTCACAGAAATAGAACAAAAATGTTTACAATTTGTATGGAAACACAAAAAAACCAGAATAGCCAAAACAATCTTGAGAAAGAAGAACAGAGCTGGAGGAATTACACTCCCTGACTTCAGACAATACTACAAAGAAACAATAATCAAAACAGTATGGTACTGGCACAGAAACAGACATATAGATCAAAGGAACGGGATCAAAAACACCAAGAAATAAACCCATACACCTATGATCAATTAATCTACAACAAAGGAGGCAAGAATATATAAAGCAGAAAAGACAGTCACTTCAATAAGTGGTGCTGGGAAAACTGGACAGCTACATGTAAAAGAATGAAATTAGAACATTCTCTAATACCATATACAAAAATAAGCTCAAATAGATTAAAGACCTAAATGTAACACTGGATACTGTAAAACTCCTAGAGGAAAACATAGGCAGAACACTCTTTGATATAAACAGCAGCAATAATTTTTTGGCTCTATCTCCTAGAGTAATGGAAATAAAAACAAAAATAAACAAATGGGACCTAACTAAACTTAAAATCTTTTGCACAGCAAAGGAAATTATAAACAAAACAAAAATACAACCACCGACTGGGAGAAAATATTTGCAAATGAAGCTACAAACAAGAAATTAATTTCAAAAAAATTTACAAACAGCTCATACACCTTAATATCAAAGAAACAAGCAACCCATTCAAAAAATGGGCAGAAGACCTAAAAAACATTTCTCCAAATAAGACATACAGCTGGCCAAATGACACATGAAAAGATGCTCAGTATCACTAATTATTAGAGAAATGCATATCAAAACTACAATGAGGTATCACCTTACATCAGTCAGAATGGCCATAACTAAAAAATCTACAAATAATAAATGCTGGAGAGGGTGTGGAGGAAAAGGAAGCCTCCTACACTATTGGTGGGAATGTAAATTGGTACAGCCACTATGGAGAACAGTATGGAGGTTCCTTAAGAAACTAAAAATAGAGTTACCATATGATCCTGCAATCCCACTCCTGGGCATGTATCCAGAAAAATCTCTAATTCGAAAAGATACATGCATCCCAATATTCAGAGCAGCTCTCTTTACAATAGCCAAGGCATGGAAGCAACCTAAATGTCCATCAACAGATGAATGGATAAAGAAGATGTGGCACATATATACAATGGAATATTACTCAGCCATTAAAAAAAATGAAACTGAGTTATCTGTAGTGAGGTGGATGGACCTAGAGTCTGTCATACAGATTGAAGTAAGTCAGAAAGCGAAAAACAAATACCATATGCTAACACATATATATGGAATCTAAAAAAAAAAAGGTTCTGACAAACCTAGGGACAGGTTAGGAATAAAGACACAATTGTAGAAAATGGACTTGAGGACACAGGGAGGGGGAAGGATAAGCTGGGATGAAGTGAGAGAGTAGCATTGACATAGATCCACTACCAAATGTAAAATAGATAGCTAGTGGGAAGTAGCTGCATCACACAGGGAGATCAGCTCAGTGCTTTGTGACCACCTAGAGGGGTGGGATAGGGAGGGTGGAAGGGAGGTGCAAGACGGAGAGGATATGGGGATATATATGTATACATATAGCTGCTTCATTTTGTTATACAGCAGGAGCTAACACAATATTGTAAAGCAATTATACTCCAATAAAGATGTCTAAAAAAAGAAAAAAAAAAGAATAAAATAATGTAATTTACAGCAACATGGATGGACCTAGAGATTATCATATTAAGTAAAGTAAGTCAGGCAGAGAAAGACAAATATAATATATCACTAATATGTGGAATCTAAAAATATGATATAAATAAACTTATTTACAAAAGAGAAATAGACTCACAGACCTAGAATACAAACTTATTGTTACCAAAGGGTATTGCAGGGTGTGGGGGCAGTGATAAATTAGGAGTTTGGGATTGACATATACACACTACTATATATAAAATAGATAA
>NW_020173406.1:128241-153008 GCF_003031525.2 Neophocaena asiaeorientalis asiaeorientalis
TATATATATATGTGTATGTATGTATAAGTGAATCACTTTGCTGTACACCTGAAACTAACACAACATTGTAAATTAACTATACTTCAATTTTAAAAATAGTTAAAATAAATAAATATGTTTTTATGGGAAGTTTTCAAACTTTATGAAATGACTCTAAAGTTTATCAGGAAAAATAAATATTTAGAAACGGCAGGAAGCATTTGAAAAATGTGAGTAAGTGGAGGTTATCCCTACCAGGTATAAGTACGTATTAGAAATCCTTGACTATTGAAATATGCTAGTTGTAGGAGAATATATCAAAGTAGAAGGAGGAAGGGGCAGAAGGGAAAGAAGAGAAGAAAGAGGAAGAGAAATGGCACCAAAATTGAACCTTCTAGATGGTGTATAACCAGATATATTAAATAGAAAAATTTCAAAATATCATTTAATAATATTGCCAGGTTATTTCACCTGTTTGTGATATATAGGCTTAGATATTTCCTCATCACAAACAAAAATAAATTCTAGATGGGTTAAAAAATAAAGTGTTTTGAAAATTTATTAAAAAAACACGAGGCTAAAATTTATAAAAATCAGTAGAAGGAAATTGAATTTTCCAAGAGCAATGTGACAGAAAATATCAAAAAGTAAAAGCATATTAATATGTAAAATCTTTGTATAAAAATACCCATAATTATAACATAAATAATATATTTATAGCAAATGCCAAAAAAGAGTAAATATTTGTAGCAAATATGTATATTTAACATAGAAAGAGTTAATCAAAAGTTATCAATACATATTCTAATTCCAAAAGATCAAGAAGAATTCAAGTAATTGAGAAGTTTTGTGGAGTGAATTCTACATCCCATATATTGTGCAAGGAAGAGAGAACACAAAGACTATTAGTAATTTTCCTGACTTCAGGGAGCTTATAAACCAATGAACATAGACAATTAACACATTTTTATCTCATCACTTGAAATAACTCTACAAATTTCAAACTTAACTAAATTTCTAACTTAGTCGATTTGGGCTGCTATTACAGAATACCACAGACTGAGTGGGACAACAAAATTTATTTTTCACACTTTCAGAGGCTTGGAAGTCCAAGATCAAGGTGCCAGCAGATTTCCTGTCTGGTGAGGGTCCACTTTCTGGTTCATAGACAGCCATCTTTTTGCTGTGTCCTCACATGGCAGAAGAGTCAGGTGAGCTCTCTGGGGTCTCTTATAAGTGCATTAATCCCATTCATGAGGTATCCACCTTCATGAAGTAATAATTTCCAAAAGGGCCCAACTCCAAATGCAACCACATTATAAATTATTTAACTTATGAATTTGGACACAAGCTCTCAGTCTATAACAACACACAAAAGTAGGAGGAATTAATTATATAAATTCTGATAAACTCAAGTGCTTGATATTAATTGGTGAATAGTATTATGTTTGGGAAAATTTTGAGATAATATAATAAATCTCCATGTAATAATAATTGGGGTAAAACTCAGGATATAATGTTTCTCATACAGTTTGATTTACCATTGAAAATCACCCATTGCCCCATAGCCTAAAGCCCTCATGAATCCAGACTAAATAATGGAGGCAGAATAATAAGTTCCTTTTGCCACATGCTTCCAAACATAGTAAAGGGTGATAATATTTTGTTTCAAGCCTGATTTGGACAGAGAGAGGATTTTATGAATGATGTCTCTGTCAAATAAAACAATATATTCTGCCCTCTTTTTTTCTTTTTCAAGTTTTACTATGAAGGTACAGTAATCAAAAGAATGGGGTTTTGGCGTAGGGACAGACATGTAGGAACAGAGTGTCTAGAAATAGACCCACACATGTACACGCCATTGGATTTTGACAAAGATTCCATGATAATCCAATGGAGAAATGATAGTTTTTCCCACAAACTTTAAAAAGATCCTGAACACTTACAAGATATACAAAAAATAATTCAAAATCATAGACCTAAATGGAAGAGCTAAACTATAAAATTTATAGAAGAAAACATAGGAAAACCTTTGTCACTTGGGTTAGGCAAAGTATTTTTAGACAAGACACTAAAAGCATGAACCACAAAAGAAAAAAAAGTTGGTAAACTGCACTACATCAAAATTTTTAATTTCTGCTCTTTAACATGAAAAAAACAAGCTATAGACTTAAGAGAAAATATTTCTATAACACATATCTGAGAAAAGACTTGTATCCAAAATAAATAAATGAATCTTCCAATTAAATTATAAGAAGGCAACCCTACAAAAACTGAACCAAAGATTTGAATAGATGTTTCACTAAAGTTATATGTATAGCAAATAAGCATGTGAAAATAAGCTTAGTATTATTTTTCATTACAAAAGTGCATATTAAAGCCCCCAATTCAGGGGAGGGATAAATTAGGAGGTTGGGATTAACAGATACACACCACTACACATAAAATAGATAATCAACAAGGACCTACTACATAACACAGGGAACTCTACTCAGTATTCTGAAATAACCTATACAGGAAAAGAATCTGAAAAAGAATAGATAACTTAACAATCTGTGTTTCATTAATAAGAGAGATGAGAATGGTATATGTTTCCAGTAACTTTCTTAAAAGTGATATACGAAATATCTGGTGTCAAGTCCTCTGGTGCATGTTTCTAAACTGAAGTATAGTTGATTTAAAAAATAATATTAGTTTCAGGTGTACAACATTTTGATTCAATATTTTTATAGATTGTACTCCATTTAAAATTATTAGAAAATAATTGCTATATTTCTCTGTGCTCTACAATATATCCTTGCTGCTTATAAATTTTACAGATAGTAGTTTGTATCTCTTGAACACATACCCTTATCTCACCCCTCCCTCATTCCTTCTCCCTTCTGGTAACCACTAGTTTTTCTCTCTGTGAGTCTGTTTCTGTTTCGCTATATAATCTCATTTTTTAATATATTTAGGATCCATGTATATGTGATTACATAGAATATTTGTCACTATCTGAATCATTTCACTAAGCATAATACTCTCTAAGTCCATTCACATAGTTGCAAATTTCATTTTTTATGGCTGAGTAATATTCCACTGTATATATATTATATATATATATATATATATACACACAAAATCTTCTTTATCCATTCATCTGGTGATGCACATTTAGGCTGCTTCCATATTTTGGTTATTATAAATAATGCTGCTATGAACATAGAGGTGCATGTATCTTTTCTAATTAGTATTTTCATTTTATTCAGGTATATACCCAGGAGTAGAATTGCTGGGTCATATGGTAGTTCTTCTTTTAGTTTCTGAGAAACCTCCAGACTGTTTTTCACAGTGGCTGCACCAATTTACATTCCCACCAACTGTGTAAAAGCGTTCCCTGTTCTCAACATCCTTGCCAACATTTGTTATTTGTCATCGTTTTGATGATAGCCATTCTGACAGGTGTGAGGTGATATCTCACTGTGGTTTTGCATTTTTCTGATGATTAGTGATGAACATCTTTTCATGTGCCTTTTGTCCATTTGTATGTCCTCTTTGGGAAAATGACTATTCAGTTCTTCTGCCCATTTTTAATGGAGTTGTTTGGGTTTTTTTGCTGTTGAACTGTCTGAGATATTTATATATTTTGGATATTAACCCTTTATCAGTCATAACATTTGCAAATAGTTTCTCCAACTCAGTAGGTTGTCTTTCATTTTGTCGATGGCTTCCTTTGCTGTGCAAAAGTTTTTATATTTTATTATGCTGCATTTATTTATTTTTACTTTTATTTCTTTTGTCTTAGGAGATAGATCCAAAAAATATTGCTATGATTTATGTCAGAGTATTCTATCTATATTTGCTTCGAGGACTTTTATGGTTTCTGACCTTACAGTTAAGTCTTTAATCTATTTTATTTTGTTTATGTATATGGTATGATAAATTGTTCTAATCTCATTTTTTTCCATGTAGCTGTTCAGTTTTCCAGCACCACTTATTGAAGATAATGTCTTTTTCCATTGCATATTCCTGCCTTCTTTGTTGTAGATTAATTAACCATAAGTGGGTGGGTTTATTACTGGGTTTCCTATTTTATTTCATTAACCTATGTGTATATTTTCATGCCAGTACAATTCTGTTTTGACTACTGTAGCATTCTAGTATAGTCTGAAATCAGGGAGCATACCTCCAGCTCTTTCTTTTTTTTCAGGATTGCTTTGGCAATTTGGGGCCTTTTATGGTTCCATAAAAAATTTCAGATTATTTGTCTAGTTCTGTGAAAAATGTCATGGGTATTTGATGGGAATTGCATTAAATCAGTAGATTGCTTTGAATACAATGGACATTTTAATAATATTAATTCTTCCAATCCAAGAACATAGGATACTTTTCCATTTCTTTATATCATCTTCACATTCATTCCTCAATGTTTTATAGTTTTCAGAGCATAGGTCTTTCACCTCCCTGGTTAAGTTTATCCCTAGGAATTTTATTCCTTTTTAATGTGAATTTAAATGGGATTGTCATCCTTTCTCTTTCTGATTGGTCATTAATATTGAATAGAAAAGCAACACATTTCTATATATCTTGTATCCTGCAACAGTACTGAAATCATTTTTTAGTTCTAATAACTTTGTAGTGCTTTTTGGGGAGACTTTTGGGTTTCCTACATATAGTATCATGTCATCTGTAAATAGTGACAGTTTTATTTCTTTCCTTCAAAACTACATGCCTGTTATTGCTTTTCCTTGTTTGATTCCTGTGCCTAGGACTTCTAATACTATGTGAAATAGAAGTGGTGAGGGTGGGCATCCTTTTCTTTCCCTGATTTAGAGGAAATGCTTTTAGATTTCACCATTGAGTATGACGTTGTGGTAGGTTTGTCATAAATGGCCTTTATTATGTTGAGGTATGTTCCCACTATGTCCACTTCCAGGAGAGTTTTTATCATAAATCGTTGCTGAATTTTCTCAAAAGCTTTTTCTACATCTATTGAGATAATCACATGATTTTTATTCTTCAATTGGTTGCCTTATTGATTTTCTGTCTGGATAATCAATCCATTGATATCAGTGGGGTGTTAAAGTCTCCTACTATTATTGTATTATTGCCCAGATCTCCCTTTATATCTGTTAGTATTTTCTATATGTAGGTGCTTCTATATTGGGTGCATAAATGTTAATGAGTATAATATCCTCTTCTTTTACTGATCCCTTTATCATTATATAATACCTGTCTTTCTTTATGGAATTCATTTTTTTAAACATCATTATTGGAGTATAATTGCTTTACAATGGTGTATTAGTTTCTGCTTTATGAAAAGTGAATCAGCTATACATACACATATATATCCATATCTCCTCCCTCTTGTGTCTCCCTCCCACCCTTCCTATCCCACCCCTCTTGATGGTCACAAAGCACCAAGATAATCTCCATGTGCTATGCGGCTGCTTTCCACTAGCTATCTATTTTACATTTGGTAGCATATATTAGTCCATGCCAATCTCTCACTTCGTTCAAGCTTAACCTTCCCCTCCCCATCTCCTCAAGTCCCTTCTCTAAATCTGCATCATTATTCCTGTCTTGCCCCTGGGATCCTCACAACTATTTTTTGAAATATTCCGTATATGTAAGTTAGCATATGGTATTTGTTTTTATCTTTCTGACTTACTTCACTTACTTCACAGACTCTAGGTCCATCCACCTCACTACAAATAACTCAAATTCGTTTCTTAGTGTGGCTGAGTAATATTCGATTGTATATATGTGCCACATCTCCTATATCCATTCATCTGTCCATGGACACTTAGGTTGTTCCATATCCTGGCTATTGTAAATAGAGCTGAAATGAACATGGTGGTACATGTCTCTTTTTGAATTATAGGTTTCTCAGGGTATATGCCTAGTAGTGGGAATACTGGATTGTATGGTAGTTCTATTTTTTGCTTTTTAAGGAACCTCCATACTGTTCTCCATAGTGGCTATATCAATTTCCATTCCTACCAACAGTGTAAGAGGATTCCCTTTTCTCCACACCCTCTCCAGGATTTACTGTTTGGAGATTTTTTTAATGATGGCCGGACTGGTGTGAAGTGATACCTCATTGTAGCTTTGATTTGCAGTTCTCTAATGATTAGTGATGTTTAGCATTCCTTCATGTGTTTGTCAGAAATCTGTATATCTTCTTTGGAGAAATGTCTAATTAGGTCTTCTGCCCATTTTTGGATTGGGTTGTTAGTTTTGTGCATATTGAGCTGCATGAGCTGCTTGTAAATTTTGGAAATTAGCCCTTTGCCAGTTGTTTCATTTGTAAATATTTTCTCCCATTCTGGGTGTTGTCGTTTCGTCTTGTTTATGGTTTCCTTTGCTGTGCAAAAGTTTTAAAGTTTCATTAGGTCCCATTTGTTTATTTTTGTTTTTATTTCCATTTCTCTAGGAGGTGGGTCAAAAAGGATCTTGCTGTGATTTGTGTCATAGAGTGTTCTGCCTATGTTTTCCTCTAAAAGTTTTATAGTCTCTGGCCTTACATTTAGGTCTTTAATCCATTTTGAGTTTATTTTTGTGTCTGGTGTTAGGGAGTGTTCTATTTTCATTCTTTTACATGTAGCTGTCCAGTTTTCACAGCACCACTTATTGAAGAGGCTTTCTTTTCTCCATCGTATATTCTTGCCTCCTTTATCAAAAATAAGGTGACCATATGTGCGTGGGTTTGTCTCTGGGTTTCTATCCTGTTCCATTGACTTATATTTCTGTTTTAGTGCCATTACCATACTGTCTTGATTACTGTAACTTCGTAATATAGTCTGAAGTCAGGGAGCCTGATTCCTCCAGTTTCATATTTCTTTCTTAAGATTGCTTTGGCTATTCGGGGTCTTTTGTGTTTCCATACAAATTGTGAAATTTTTTGTTATACTTCTGTGAAAAATGTCAGTAGTAGTTTGATAAGCATTGCAGGGAATCTGTAGATTGCTTTGGGTAGTAGAGTCATTTTCACAATGTTGATTCTTCCAATCCAAGAACATGGTATATCACTCCATCTGTTTGTAACATCTTTAATTTCTTTCATCAGTGTCTTATAATTTTCTGCATACAGGTCTTTTGTCTCCTTAGGTAGTTTTATTCCTAGGTATTTTATTCTTTTTGTGGCAACCATATATGGGAGTGTTTCCTTAATTTCTCTTTCAGATTTTTCATCATTGGTGTATAGGAATGCAAGAGATTTCTGTGCATTAATTTTGTTTCCTGCTACTTTACCAAATTCATTGATTATCTCTAGTAGTTTTCTGGTAACATCTTTAGGATTCCCTATGTATTGTATCATGTCATCTGCAAACAGTGACAGCTTTACTTCTTTTCTGATTTGGATTCCTTTTATTTCTTTTTCTTCTCTGATTGCTGTGGTTTAAATTTCCAAAACTATGCTGAATAATAATGGTGAGAGTGGGCAACATTGTCCTTTTCATGATCTTAGTGGAAATGTTTTGTTTTTCACCATTAAAAACGATGTTGGCTGTGGGTTTGTCATATATGGCCTTTATTTTGTTAAGGTAAGTTCTGTCTCTCCCTACTTTCTGGAGGTTTTTTTTTTTATCATAAATAGGTGTTGAATTTTGTCAAAAGGTTTTTCTGCATCTATTGTGATGATCATATGGTTTTTATCCTTCAATTTGTTAATACGGTGTATCACATTGATTTATTTGCATATATTGAAGAATCCTTGCATTCCTGGGATAAGCTCCACTTGATCATGGTGTATGATCCTATTAATGTGCTGTTGGATTCTGTTTGCTAGTATTTTGTTGAGGATTTTTGCATCTTTGTTCATCATTGATATTGGCCTGTAATTTTCTTTCTTTGTGACATCTTTGTCTGGTTTGGGTATCATGGTGACGGTGGCCTTGTAGAATGAGTTTGGGAGTATTCCTCACTCTGCTATCTTTTGGAAGAGTTTGAAAAGGATAGGTGTTAGCTCTTCTCTAAATGTTTGATAGAATTCACCTGTGAAGCCAGCTGGTCCTTGGATTTTGTTTGTTGGAAGATTTTTAATCACTGTCTCAATTTCAGTGCTTGTGACTGGTCTGTTTATATTTTCCATTTCTTCCTTGTTCAGTCTAGGAAGGTTGTGCTTTTCTAAGAATTTGTCCATTTCTTCCAGCTTGTCCATTTTATTGGCATATTGTTGCTTGTAGAAATCTGTCATGATCCTTGTTGACCGTTGAGGGGAGCCAGGTCTTTGTGTTGAGATGGAGACATCTGGGAGACCTCTTGCCAATTAATATTCCCTGGGGCTGGGACTTCTTTGGCAATCCAATGTCCTGGATTCAGCTCTCCCACGTCAGAGGCTCAGGTCTCACCCCTGTCCAGAGCACCATGACCCCACAAGCTATATGGTGTGGAAACAAAGGGAAAAATCAAGAAAACAAACAGACACACAGAAGGACACACACACACACACATACACAAAGGAGAGAAAACAAAAAAGAAGAAAGCAGTCAAATAAACGAACACAAAAGTGAAAACAAACACTGAAAGTAAATAACAAAAGCATAAAACCCAAAACAAATTAAAAGCAGAAAGCAAACTCTAGGTAGGTCTCTGGACCTGCTGGGGGCACTGTGGGGCCAGCTCAGACTCTGACCTGGCCTTAGTCCTCCATGTACTTTCCCCCAAAGTTCACAGGCTCAATTGTGGGAACACTCATTATCTATTCAGATATTCCGGGTTCAGATATTCAGATATTCAGATATTCAGGGTTTACCAGGCTGATTGCAGGGATTTAATCTGCTGTTCCTGCAACTGCACAGAGTTCCCTTTCCCTTCTTTGATCTCATTACCCCTGGAGTTCAAATTTGGTTTTGGCCCTGTCTCTGTACTGGGTCACCCTCAGGCGTCTGTTCCCCATCCAGGCAAGAGGGGCAAAAGCAGTGGCTAATTAGGGCTCACTTGCTCACTCAGGCCAGGGAGAAGGGAAACGACAGTCACAATTAGGATATTCAGGGACTGACTTCAGCAACAGAGACCAGCAGGAAGTTGCAACAGTCTGAGGTGTGCCATTTGCTCTCCCGGAGAGTTTGGCCCCAGCTCGCAGGACCCTTGGCAGTGGTGGGTTGCACAGACTCCCATGAAGGTTTGGTCGGTGACCTGCGCTTGCTCACAGGAACCTTGGTGGCAGCAGCGGCTGTGCTAGGTAGTCGTCATGCCCACCTCTGGGGTCCTAGATAGCAGCTGTGGCTTGCACCCAGTCCTAGAAGTCATGTAGGTGGTGCCCTGCTCTCTGTGAGCACACGGAGAAAGAAGCTTCTATGGCGGGCACACCCCTCTCCTCATGAACCCACAACAATGGTCTTGCCTCTCTGGAAGGCACAGGTTTCTTCCCGGACTCCCTCAGCTGTGGTGCACTAGCCCCCTCAGGCTGTCTTCATGCAGCCAACTGAAGTTCTCTTCCTGGGGTCTGACCTCTGCCTAAGCCTCAGCACCCAGTCCCCACCAACCCTGGCAGGCAAGCAAGCGTCTCAAGCTGGGGAGTGCTGGTTGGCACCGATCCTCTGTGCGGGATTCTCTCCACTTTGCCCTCTGCACTCTTGTCGCTGCACTCTCCTCTGAGGCTCTGAAGCTCTCCCATGTCCCTGCCAGTCAGGGGGCTACCTAGCGTGTGGAAACTTTTCCTCCTTCACACCTCCCTCCCAGAGGTTCAGGTCCTCTCCTAATTCCTTTGTCACTTTTTTTTCTCCTGTTTTCTGTTGCCTTACCCAATTATGTGGAGATTTTCTTGCCTTTTTGGAAGTCTGAGGTCTTCTGCCAGTGTTCAGTAGGTGTTCTGTACGAGTTGTTCCACATGTAGATGTATTTTTGATGTATATGTGGGGAAGAAGGTAAGCTCCACATCTTACTCCTCTGCAATCTTCCCAAAACTCCCATCCTTTCACTTTCAATCTTTGTTTGTCTTTCACCCTAAAGTGAGTCTGTCATAGGCAGCGTAATGTAGGTTCTTGGGTTTTTTTTTTTTTTTAATACAATCTCTAACTCTGTGTCTTTTGATCAGCACATTTATCCCATTGACATTTAAAGTAATTATTGATAGGTATGTAATTACAGACATTTTAATCCTTGTTTTCCAGTTGTTTTTGTAGTTCTTCTTTGTTCATTTCTCCTTCTTTTTGTTTTTCCTTCTGTGGTTTGATGATTTTCTTTTGTAGTATGCTTGAATTCCTTTCTTTTTATTCTCTGTGATTCTACTGTATGTTTTTGATTTGTGGTTATCATGTAGTACAAGTATGTTGACCCATAACTATACATATATACATATCTGCTTTAAACTGATAGTCATTCAAGTTCAAACTCATTCTAAAAGATCTACATTTTTATACTCCCCTCCCCCACATTTTGTGATTTTGATATCCTATTTTACATCTTCGTACTTACTCTTTTACTATTAATTGTGGTTATAATTGCTTTTACAATTGTTTGGTTTTTAATCTATGTACTGGTTTATTTAAGTGATCTTCAATCCTTTTATATATTTAGCTTTTGTATTGTTATTTTCCCTTTCCTATAGATTCTTACTTCTTTTCTATTTAGAGAAGACCCATCGATATTTATTTTATCGTAGGTTCAGTAGTTCCGAATTGTTTTAGTTTTTTCTTGCCGGAGAAATTCTTTATCTCTCCTTCTATTCTAAATGATAATCTTGCTGGGTAGTATATCCTACATTGCAGGCTTTTCTGTTTGAAGACTTTGCATATATCATGACACTCTGGCCTGCAAATTTCTTCAGAGAAATCAGCTGATAGCCTCACGGGGGTTCCTTTCTAACTGACTCTTTGTTTTTCTCTTGCTGCCTTTACAATCCTCTCTTTAAATTTCACCTTTTTAATTACAATATGTCTTGGTGTGAAACGATTTGAGTTTGTCTTGTTTGGGACCCTCTGTGTTTCCTATAAATGGATACCTATTTCTTTCTTTAGGTTTGGACACTTTTCAGCTATAATTTCTTCAAATACATTTTTGATCCCCCCTCTCTCTCTTCTCCTTCTGGAACCCCTATTATGCATAGGTTGCCATACTTTATATTAACCCATAGGTCTCATATGTTGCTTTTACTTTTTTTTTTTTTCACTTGTCTTTCTGTCTGCTGTTCTGATTGGATGATTTCTATTATTCCAGATCACTTATTTGTTTTTCTGCATTATTTAATGTGCAATAACATCACTTCTAGATTGGCTTTTATCTCAACAAATGACTTGTCTTTCTGTCTGCTGTTCTGATTGGATGATTTCTATTATTCCAGATCACTTATTTGTTTTTCTGCATTATTTAATGTGCAATAACATCACTTCTAGATTGGCTTTTATCTCAACAATTGACTTGTCTATTTTTGATTGGTTCATCTTTAAAGTTTCTAGTTCCTCGTTACAGTGATCTGCATTTCTATTGATAACCTTTCTTAATTCCTTTAGCATTGTAATTACCCTCTTTTTGAACTTGCAGTATAGTAGATTGGTGAGGTCTGTTTCTTTTTTTGTTCTTTTAGGGGATTTCTCTTATTGTTTAAATTGGGAGTAGTTCCTCTGCATTTTCATTTTACCTAACTTCCTCTCTATATATAAATTTAGGAGAAACAGTTAACTACTGCGGCCTTGAAGGGGTGTTTAAATTTGGGAACATCCCTTTGTAGACTGTGTGTCCAATATTTTTGGTGCAAGGGTTGGTTTTGGTATGGATGCCAGCCACATCTTTCCTCAGAATGTGCTGACTGTTATCCCCTTGATAAGGCATGTGGTTGGTGTTTTGGTGTCCAGAGACTGTGCTGGATGTGAGGCAGGTCTTCCTCTTTGCTTCATGACTATCTCTGTACCTGTAACCTGTGTGGCATGGTGTCTGCTCTGCAATTGTTAGGGTAGAGGCCCTAAGGGTTGGAGTCTATTAGGCTCCATTGCCCTTGAGTAAATGTCCTACCTTAAAGGAAGTGATTGCTGAAGCATGTGAAACCAATGAGGTCTCAGCAAACTTACGCACTGCCCATGTATGTGTCCATGGTTCTGCTCAGAAGCAGCCCAAGGTCGAGTCCTTTCTCTGCTGTGTTTGTCCCAGATCTAGTGCAAGGCTTTGATGTGGAGTAGGCTGTGGTTTGCGATTTAGGGTTGTGGCTGTGGGAATTGAGTTGGCCTTTGTGCTTCCTGAGATCTGGGCTGCCTCTATGGCAGACTTCTCCCAGGACCTGTCTGCCCCAGATCTAGGGCTAAGCTACGGCATGGAGTGGGTGGAGCCAGGGTGCTTTTGCTGGGCAAGGAAACACTGCATATTCCTGCCCAGATCCTGTCTGACCAAGATTCAGTGTTAGTACATTCTTGTGGTGCCGACCACTGTGTACACTGACAGGGTTTGCCCATCTAGTTTCACCTCCTTGTGCACAAGCTGACAGTGTCTACACAGACTTGCCACCCACACCAGTGCATGCACTGAATGGTGTCCACGGCTCTGCCTAGATCACACCCCAGGCACCTGAGTCTGTCTCTTTGTAGCTAGACTGAATCTTTGCCTTGATCTTGTGCTAGGCTGTGATGTGGAATGAGCAGAGCTGGGATGTTCACTCCCTCAGATTGGGAAGTGTAGTGAGGTGGCAGCAGCCAGTGCAAGGCTCTCTCTTATCTGATTTTTAGCAAGCCAACATGTTCACACTCTTCATGAATAGAGTCTAGGGTTCTCCAGCCCTTCTATCTGTCTCAGTAGATTTCCCAGGAGGCAAGGGGGCTTGTCTTCTCTGTGCTGGACCTCAGGACTAGGTTTCCCAGATTGTGAGTTGACCTACTCACAACCCAGGGTGAGGGTCCACCTGTATGGATCTTCTTCTTCTTACAGATCCCTCCCAGGGGCACATGTCCTGACATGATTCCTTTATTTACTTGTCCTACCCAGTTACATGGAGATCTTTTTTGCAGCTTTGGTATTATAGGAGTTCTCCTGCCACTTTCCAGTTAGTTTTCCATGAGAATTGTTCCACGTGTAGATGTATTTTTGAGGTATTTGTAGGGGAAGGTGAGCTCCACATCCTCCTATTCTGCTGTCTTGACCCCCTCTCAATAGTTATTTTAATAGTCATCTTTATTATGTGAATATACTGCAATACACTTAAGCCATCTTGTTTAACATTCAGTTTTGCTCTTTATATTTGCCTTTGATTCATTTGACAAATATTTAATAAGTGTTTGCCATATGTCAGTCACTGTGTATGTCACTAGGAATATAGCAGGGGTATGTGTGTGTGTTTGTGTGTGTGTGTGTGTGTGTGTGTGTGTGTGTGTGTGTGTGTGTAGTCTTCATAACGCTTCAGTTCAAGCTATTATAAATAATGCTACCACAAAAAACTCGAATAATAAATCTATATCTGTCTTTTCTCGATATGTCTTTTGCATAGATTCTTAAGAGTGGAATTACTAAGTTAGAGGATATGAACATTACAAGGCTGTTGATATAAATTGCCAAATATCTCATTAGAAAGGTTGTATCATTTTATGAGGTTGTAAAAGTTATTCAGGCAGGCATCATGTCTGTCTTCCTTATACAACTATATTCTCATCACGTAAGACAATGCCTGGAACATATTAGATGGTTTATACATGTTTTTAAAAAGTAAATGAATAAACAAAACCTCATCAACAATCTATTAGATAGTGGCTATCTCCCCTCTCTTCGCCATAATGTAGTTTAATGGCTAAAAGTGTAATTTCAAGCCAAGCTACCTGGTTGTGCATTTTTCCTTTGTTTCTTAGTAGCTTTGTGAGCTTGGGCAAATTACTTGACCTCTGTAAGTCTCAATTTTCTCATCTGTAAAGTGGAGCTAATGCAATTGTTGACCTCTTAGGGTTGTTGTAAAGGTTAATACACTGATCCTTAAATATTGCCTGCCATATAATAAGCACTCAATAAATGTTAACTCTAGCTATTTTTATAGTTTTTAAAATTCTATATTAAAAGACTAAATTTACCAGTATAGTATCTCATTGTTATATGCTGAATTCACTTGATCATGTATATATACACATTCTGAGTCTTAGAGTTTCTCTTATTAATTTGTATACATTCTGTGTTAAAAAAAAGAAGATAAAACAAGCAAATAAACCTTAGAATCTTGAGACATATAGATCTTGTTTGAATTCTGATTCTGTCACTAACTTTGTGAATTTGAGGGAAGTAATTAAGTTCTCTGTGCCTCCATTATGTTGTCTATATCATGAAGATAGCAAAAACATCTACTTTAAAAGCTTTTGCTAATGATTAAATGACCTATACTTACAAAGCACTTTTTAAACTTCCAGATATATAGTACAGTAATGACTCAATCAGTGTTAGTTATTTCCACATCTCACCAAGACTGTGACCGTCCTCTTGTTTCAAAATCACTTTCCATCCCTATTCCTTTTTCCATACTACTTCTAGACTAGTCTTACAAAGGACAGCTTTGCTCACGATATTTATCTCTCTCTGCTCAAAAACCTAGACTGTCTCCCCATTACTTACTAAATTAAGTCCAAACTTAGCCTAGCATTTTAAATCTTTCCACTTTCTGATTTCAAATTACCTTTACAGCCTTCTCTACATCAATGCCTCTTCCCCAAATTGGACCCCTTGCTGTTCTCTGAATCATCACTTTCACTTCTCCACACACTTACTGTTATGGACTGAGCAATTGTGTGCTCCTAAAATTCATAGGTTGAAGACCCAACCCCCAGTGCAACGGTATTAGGAGGTGGGGCTTTGGGGAAGTAATTAAGTTTAATGAGGTAATGAGGGTAGAACCCCCATGATGGTTTCAATGCCCTTATGAGAAGAGGGAGAGACACCAGAGCTTCCTATCTGTCCACCATGTGAGGATACAGCCATCTGCAAGCCATGAAAAAGCTCTAACCAGGAACCAAAACTGACTGGCACCTTAATCTTGGACTTCCTAAACTTCAGAACTATAGAAATAAATGTCTGTTATTCAAGCCACCCAAGCCTATGGTATTTTGTTATGGCAAAACAACCCAAGACACTTACTCATGCTAATCTCTTTGCTTGAAATGCCTTTTATTCCATGTATATCTAGCAAAATTCATGCAAGTCTGATTCAAATGCCATCTGTTCCAAGTAAGGTTTCTTGTCCCCTTGATGAAAAGATGTGCTTAGTGCCTCCTCTGAAGCCAAATTGCAGTACTTTGTATACTTGTGTTATCCTCCATGGGACAATAAGCTGCTTAAGGCAGGGACCTTGTCTCCTTTATCTTCCAGTGCTAAATACCCAATCGGTGCTCAACATCAACTTGTTAAATTGAAAACCTAGTAATTATAACTGGAATGCAAAAAAGAAGACTAATTTCTGGGCTTGTTTCTCAGAATTCCAATACTAAGTTGCTTTGGTGAAAAGTAGGGGAATGTTGAATACGTTCTAGGAAGAAGATGAAAAGATTACTGAAAATATTTTTAGAAATGTATTTATTTGATAAAAAAAGTTTTATGGAGAACCTACTGAGTATATGTAAGGTGATTCTGTTGTAAGCATAGTCTTTGGTCCTAAAAGCTTAAAGCTTCTCAGACTAATATGTTTCAACTCATTTGCCAAGCAAGAGCGAAAGGGAGGCAGAGCAAGTGTGCAGGCAAGAATGGGTTAAAAAAAAACTTGCCAAAATTTTATAAAGATGCAATAGAGTTAGAGGGAGTAAAACAAAAACAAAACAAAAACTTGATTGAGATGTCCAAATACAAGAAAACCACAGAATTTCTCCTTCCTACCCTGGCAGCCTAGCCTGAATCACTCATTCATCTTTTATTCATTCATTTGTTCTATTCAAAAAACCTTTACTGAGTGACTATTATGTGGAGAACTGTGCTTGGCCTGTAGGGGAGAAAAGGGAGCTCACAGTCTGCGAGCAGAGGTAGCTACATAAATAACAATTATACTAGCCAGACAGCATAAAGAGTGTGTGTTCTGGGAGATCAAGAGAAGCAGGGGCCATTGGGCTGGAGTTAACTCACAGAGTGAAGCAAATCATAAAGTTTCTTCCTGCTGCTATTCAGTTCACTGGCAGCTCCAGAATCCGTGAGGAGCATCTCTGACATTTGTGGAATTTATGATCCTTTGACCACATATTTTCTTGTCAGTTTTTCTCCAAACTGGTGCAAAAAGGGTTCGGGGTGGCATTTGGGGATTTTACTTCTCTTTGCTTTTGTTTTCATTCTTAAATTTGAATTCATTATATGTGCTGTCCATTCTTTCTCTGAATATCGTTTCCCCAATTTTAAAATGGGAGTTGGTAGGAAAAATACAGTACCATACACTACACAGCTTTTGCCTTATTGCCAGTGTTTCTGACACAGTCATGGATGCCTTTTTATTATAAAAGCCTAGCTGACCAGTTTTTCTGTACATCTGAGAGTCTGATTCATTATAATCAGCTGCCAAATAAGTTCTTATACAAATAATTCCTATCTAAAGAAGGTGTTTCATTTCTAGGGGTTTTATATCTTATGAGCCAGTCAACAGCACTTGTGGCACAGCTTCTAGGTGACAATGTATCAAGTGATTTGAGGAATTTTTGAAACAGCACATGCAGCCCATGTGCACAAACAACAAAACACTCACAGCTATAATCAGCCATAAACGGCAAAAGATTCGGGATAAAGGGAGAAAGCAAGCCAGATCAAGCTAATGGAACTAGTAGGCTGACCACAGACCACCATTTGGTGGGCACCAGTGTCTCATCACAAAGGCAACTAAACATTCAAGTTACATCTGTCTGCTCCATCTCAAATCATTGGGACAGATGGTCTCCATTCCTTAAGCCTTTGCTTCTAGAACACAGCATGAAGAAGACAGATCTGGTGTTGGAATTGGATTGATGAAGATTTGAATCTTGGATCTGTCACATACTAACTCTGTGGCTGTGAGTAATTAATTGATTTCCCTTCTCCCATTGTGCGGAATGGAGATGGCAATCACACCTGCTTCATTGAATTATTTTGAAAATTCAATGAAATTATAAATACAAAGTGCATGGAAGATAGTTTATGTACCCAACAAATACAAGCTCTTTTCCTTCTGCCCTTTTCATCAGATGCAAAGAACACAGCATTTAGGAGTCAGAAGATATCAACTAGTTATGTGACTCTGGTCAAGTCATACAAACTTTCCAGGCCTCAGTTTTCTTACCTTACTTACAAATTTGTTGGAAGTGCTCCAGAGCAAAATGGATGAGAATATAAAATTATTTTGCAAAATCATAATGCAATGGAAATGTAAGGTGTTCTCATTAGTATGCTCAGCAGCACTTCTATTATCATGAGGAAGATAATCTAGTTATTGCCACTCTCCTAAATTTATTTTCAACCTTCCTTCCTCCTAAATTTATTTTCAACCTTCCTTCGTCCTAAATTTATTTTCTAATAGAATGAGTCAAGCCTGCTGCTGTTGCTAATTAAAATGCTCTTATAGGTGAATGAAAATATAACCCGCCGTGTGCGTGTGTGTGTGTGTGTGTGTGTGTGTGTGTATGTGAATGGGTGATTGAGGGGTTGGGCGTTTCATATATCAATCTACTCTTTTAAGCACCTCATTTCTTGGAAGTTTGAATTTCAGGCCATTTTTTTTCCTCTGAGGCTCAGAGTAAACTAATTAGATTTGTTTTGTCCAGTATGTGTGTTTCTTTTTCTTATAAATGTATTTTTATTGCAGAAGAAATTATGCAAACTAAAGAAAAGAATAAAGTAACCCATTGCTCTAGCACATCCACTGTGAACTTTTTGGCATTTTGATACTTTTGTCAAGTGTTTCTATCCATTGTGAAGGTAGAAATAAAATCAAAAGGAGAGAACAATACACAGCTCAATAAAAAACAGATTTCCCTAAAATTAACAGCCATTCAGGAATCTTTTTTGCCTTGTCATTCTGTCCTATGCTCACAGGCAAGGACTCTCTTACACTCTGGATATTCCTTACAAAAGCCCTTGTCAAAGTGTGGTTTTAGAACCACCTGCATCAAAGTCATCTAAGAGCATGTTAAAAATAAGGTACCACAGGACCCACCCAAGACCCATTGAATTAGAACATCTCGCAGTGGTGCTGCCAAACTAAATTTTTAACAGGCTCCCTAGATGATTCTATAACAATAATGAATGTCTCAAATAAATTTAATAGAAAAACTTTATAAAATATGCAAACATGGTAAAAAATTCAAACAGTTCAAAAGAGTATACAATGAAAAATAAACCTTCATATATCCCTGGTTGTACACTGCTCTCCTACCCAGACACAACCACTGTTACCCATTTGTTGAATACCCTCCTAGAAGTATTTTTTTAGCATATATAAGCATTACCACTATATAAATATGTATATGAATATGTATATGTGTATATATATTTATATATGTATATATATGCTTGATAATCTGCATGTCAATAAACTAGACAAGTGATACACACTCCAGTTACACAATCATTATAGATACTGCCTAGTATAGTGTTTGGCATGGAATAGCTGCCCCAAATACTTTTAAACTTGAGATATAATTATAATATCATATATTTCACTCATTTAAAGTATAAAATTCAGTGGAATTTAGTATATTCACAATGTTGTGCAACTATCACCACTATTTAACTTGAGAACATTTTTATCATCCCCAAAAAGAAACCCCATACCCATTAGCAGTCACTCCCCATTTTTCTTTTCCCCCAGCCCCTGGCAACCACCAATCTACTTTCTGTCTCTTTGGAATTGATTATTCTTGACATTTCATATAAATGAAAACATACAGTAAGTGACTTCTTGTGTCTGGCTATGTACACTTAGCATATTTTCAAGGTTCATCCTCATTGTACCATGTGCTAGCACTTTATACTCACTTCCCTCAGCACCATTTGTTTAAAGACTATTCTTTTCTCCATTGAATTATTTTGGCATCCTGGTTGAAAACCAATTAACCACGAATACATCATATTATTTCTGGACTCTAAATTCTATTCCATTAATCTATAAATCTATTCTTATGCCAGTACCACAATGTATTTATTACTGTAACTTTGTAGCAAGTTTTGAAACCGGGAAATATGAGTCCTCCAATTTTATTCTTATTTTTCAAGATTGTTTTGGCTATTCTGGGTACCTTACATTTCCATATACATGATTTTTTTTCCATTTACTTAGGTCTTCTTTAATTTACTTCAACAATATTTGCAGTATTTTTTCCTTTTGTATTGAAGTATAGTTGATTTACAATGTTTCAGGTACACAGCAAAGTAATTCAGGTATACACATATATTATATTATATATATATATTTTTTCAAATTTTTTTCCATTATAGGTTATTACAAAATATTCAATATACTTCCCTGGGCTGTACAGTAGGTCCTTGTTTATCTATTTTATATATAGTAGTGTGTATATGTTCATCTCAAATTCCTGATTTATCCCTCCCCCCTTTCTTTTATACCTTTTTGAATTAGTTTTCATCTTTTCCAGATAAATGCCAAGGAGTGGAACTGCTGGATCATATAGTAGCTCTATTTTTAGTTTCTTAAGGAACCTCCATACTGTTCTCTATAGTGGCTGCACCAATTTACATTCCCACCAACAATGTACAAGAGCTCCTTTTTCTCCACACACCCTCCAGCATTTATTATTTGTAGACTTTATTTTTATCGGAATATAGTTGCTTTACACTGTTGTGTTAGTTTCTGCTGTACAGCAAAGTGATACAGCCATGCATATACATATATCCCATCTTTCTGGATTTCCTTCCCATTTAGGTCACCACAGAGCACCGAGTAGACTTCCCTGTGCTATACATTAGGTTCTCATTAGTTATCTATTTTATACATAATAGTGCTTATATGTCAATCCCAATCTCCCAATTCATCCTACCCTCACCCTCTTTCCCCCTTGGTATTGATATGTTTGTTCTCTTCATCTGTGTCTCTATTTTTCTTTGCAAATAAGATCATATTTAGCGTTTCTCTAGATTCCACATGTATGAGTTAATATATGCTATTTGTTTTTCTCTTTCTGACTTACTTCACTCTGTATGACAGTCTCTAGGTCCATCCACGTCTCTGGAATTGACACAATTTTGTTCCTTTTTATGGCTAAGTAAGATTCCTTTGTATACATGTACCACATCTTCTTTATCCATTCATCTGTTGATGGACATTTAGGTTGCTTTCATGTCCTGGCTATTGTAAATACTGCCACAATGAACATTGGGGTGCATGTATCTTTTTGAATTATGGTTTTCCCTAGGTATATGCCCAGGAATGGGATTGTTGGTCACATGGTAGTTCTATTTTTAGTTTTTTAAGGAACCTCCATACTGTTCTCCATGGTGGCTGTATCAATTTACATTCCCACCAGCAGTGCAAGAGAGTTCCCTTTTCTCCACACCCTCTCCAGCATTTATTTTTTGTAGATTTTTTGATGATGGCCTTTCTGACTTGTATGAGGTGATACTTCATTGTAGTTTTGATTTGCATTTCTCTAATAATTAGTGATGTTGAGCATCTTTTCATGTGTTTGTTAACCACCTGTATGTCTTCTTTGGAGAAATATCTATCTACGTCCTCTGCCCATTTTTTGAATGGGTTGTTTGTTTCTTTGATATTGAGCTATATAAGCTGTTTGTATATTTTGGAAATTAATTCCTTGCCAGTTGCCTCATTTGCAAATGTTTTCTCCCATTCTGTAGGTAGTCTTCTAGTTTTGTTTATGTTTCCTTTTGCTGTGCAAAAAGGTTTAAGTTTAATTAGGTCCTATTTCTTTATTTTTGCTTTTGTTTCCACTACTCTAGGAGATGAATCTAAATTAATAATGCTGCCATTTTCAATTTTCTGCATACATGCTTTGAAGTTCTTTTATCTACTTTATCCTTATATATTTTATTATTTTTAAGTTACAGTAAATGTAATTATTTTCTTAATTTCATTTTTGAATTGTTTATTCCTAGTGTATAGAAATATAATTGATTTTTGTATATTGATCTCATATCTTGCGACATTGATGAACTCATTTGTTAGCTCTAATAGTTTTTTAGTTAATCCTTATGATGTTTTCTATATAGAAGATCATGTCATCTGCAAATAGAGGTAGTTTTATTTCTTCCTTTCCAATCATGGATTATTTTTATTTCATTCTTCTTCCTAATTGCCCTAGTTAGAATCTCTAGTACAATGTTGAATAAAAATGAGAGTCCTCATCCTTGCCTTATTTCTGATCTTATGGGGAAAACATCTAGTCTTTACCATGAAATATTAAGTTAGCTGTGGGTTTTGTGTACAGGCACTCTATAAGGTTTAGGAAGTTCCTTTACATTCCTAGTATGTTGAGGGTTTTTACCATTAAAGGGTGTTGGATTTTAACAAATGCTTTTTTCTGTGTCTATTGAAATGAACATATGGCTTTTATCCATTAGTATAATAATATGGTATAGTACATTAATTGATTTTCACAGGTTGAACCAACCATGCAATCCAGGGATAAATCCCACTTGGTCATGATATATAATCCTTTTTATATGTTGTTGGATTTGTTTTTTTTAGTATTTTGTTAATGATTTCTGTGTCTATATTCATAAGCAAAATTGGTCTGTAGTTTCATTTTCTTGTCAGGTTTTGATATCAGACTAATACTGGCCTTAAAAAATGAGTTGAGTGGCATTCCCTCCTCTTCTATTTTTTGGAAGAATGTGTGAAAATTTGGTATTAATCCTCTTGTTATTGATTTCTAATGACATACCATAGTCAGGGAAGATATTTGGTATGATTTCAATCTTCATGAATTTGCTAAGACTTGTTTTATGGCTTAACATGCGGTCTATCCTAGAAAATGTTCCATATGCTCTTGAGAAGAATGTGTATTCTGCTGTTGTCTGATGGATTGGATTGTTCTGTATATGTCTGTTAGTGTTATTTGATCTATAGTGTTTTTCAAATTTGCTGTTTCCTTATTGATTCTCTGTCTGGATGATATATCCATTGTTGATAGTGGAGTACTGAAGTCCCCAGATACCACTGCATTACTGTTTATTTCTCCTTTTATCTCTGTTCGCTTTTGCATTATATGTTTAGGTGCCCAATTTGGTGCATAAACATTTACAATTTTTATATCTTCTTGACATATTGTCCCTTCATCATTATATGACCTTCTTTGTCTTTTTTTTACTGATATAAGAATAGCTACCCCTGCCTTATTTGGTTATCATTTGCTTGAAATATCTTTTCCCATTCCCTCACTCTTAGTCTATGTATGTCTTTAGGGCTAAAATGAGTCTCTTGTGGGCAGAATTGTGTTACATTTTATTTATCCATTCAACCATTCTTTGTCTTTTAATTGGAGAATTTAATCTATTTACATTTAAAGTAATTATTGATAGGTAAGGAATTACTGTTGCCATTTTGTTGATTTCTGGTTGTTTTGTAGATCCCTTGTTCCTTGCTTCTTAACTTGTTGTCTTTTTCTGTTTTTGATATCTTTTGGTATCAGTATGCTTTTACTTCTTTATCATGTTCTTTTGTGTAACTGCTTCAGGTTTTTCCTTTGTGGTTTCCATGAGGCTTACAATAAAAACCTTAAAATGATAACACCCTGTTTTAAACTAATAACAACTTAACGTCAATAGTATTCATGAGTTTTACACTTTTACTCCTCCTCTCCTTCACATTTTAGGTTATTGATGTTACAATTTATATGTTTTATATTGTGTAACCAATAACAGATAATTGTAGACATGGTTATTTTTACTATGTTTTTTTCTTAACTTTTAAACTGGTGTTGAAAGTGAATTACACACCACCATCACCATATTGCAGAATCTAATTTTAACAATATATTTACCATTACCACTGAGTTTTATGTTACCTTATTTTATTTATTTATTTATTTTTCAGTACACAGGCCTCTCACTGTTGTGGCCTCTCCCATTGCAGGGCACAGGCTCTGGACATGCAGGCTCAGTGGCCATGGCTCACAGGCCCAGCCGCTCCATGGCATGTGGGATCTTCCCGGACCAGGGCACGAACCCGTGTCCCCTGCCTTGGCAGGTGGACTCTCAACCACTACGCCACCAGGGAAGCCCCCTTCCTATGTTTTTATGATGGTGATCATCAATCTTTTACTTCCACTCAAAGAACTCCCTTTAGGAAGATAGGTCTTAAAGGGGGTATGGCAGATCTAGTGGTGATGAACTCCTTTGGCTTTTGTTTGTTCAGAAAAACCTCTATCTCTACTTCTTAAGGACAGCTTTGACAGGCATAGAATACTTGATTGACTTATTTTCCAATATTTTGAATATATCTTTTCATTTTCTCCTGACCTGAAACATTTCTGTGAAAAAAGCCACTGATGATAGTCTTATGGGGGTTCCTGCGTATGTACTTATCTCTTTTCTCTTGTTGCTTTCAAAATTATTTCTTTATCTTTGGATTTTGAGAATTTAATTATAATGTGTTTCAGTGTAAACTTATTCAGGTTCAACCTATTTGGCATCTTTTGGGCTTCATGGATCTGAATGTCTTCCCAGTTTTGGGAAGTTTTCGGCCACTATTGCTTTAAATATACTTTCTGTCCTGTTCTCTTTCTCTTCTTTTGGAATTCCGATAATGAGGATATTGTTTCTTTTGTTTGTCTCTAATAAGTCCCACGGGCTTTCTTCACTCTTTTTCATTCTTTTTTCTTTTTGTTCCTCTAATTTCAAATGTCCTATCTTCTAGATCACTGATTCTTTCTTCTGTATGGTCAAGTCCACTTTTGAAGCTCTCTATTGATTCTTCACTCCAGTCATTGTATTTTTCAGCTCTGGAATCTCTGTTTAATTTTTTATTTTTTCTATTTCCTTGTTGAACTTCTCATTTTGCTCATTTATGGTTTTCCTAATTTCATTGTCTGCCTGTGTATTCTTGTAGTTTACTAAACTACTTTAAGAGAATTAGTCTGAATTCTTTGTCTGACAGCTTATAGGTTTCCATTTATTTAGGGTCAGTTACTGGAGTTTTATTAATTTCCTTTTGTGTTGTCATGTTTATCTTATTTTTCATGATCCTTGATTTCTTAAAAGGGCATCTGCAATTTTTAGTAAGTGGTCTCCTCTTTCAGACTTTACAGGTTTGCTTTGGCAGAGACAGTTCTTCAGCAGTCAGCTCAATTTGAGTGTCTGGACATGTCTGCTGGTAATGTCCTTCTGCAGGTGGGACTTGCTATAAAGGACTATTTAGGGGTGAGGTCACTGACCAAGCTCTAACATCTGGGGGAGGGAATGCTGCTGACTGAAAACAGTTGCATAGGACTGCTGGCTTGGTTCTCTGCCCAAGTGAGATGGAAGAATGGGCTCCATGGTTGACTGGGTTCTTTCATAAGGTTTCTACACTGTCAGAACTGGGTACTACACTCAGAAGTAGGCAGGGCTATGAATTGTCTTTCCTAATATGACAGGGCAGCAGGACAAGCCACAGGGCCTGCCCATCTTGCTGTTTGGAGACCAGAATTAAGCAGGACTCTGCATTGAATTCTACAGCCAGACAGGGACACCAGTTTTGCTCTGCAGATAAGGAAAGCCACAGGTTGTGCTCTCTGTTCAAGTGCCATTGTATGTAGTATTGTTGGTTGGGCTATACAGCTTTGGTTATTTCTCTGGTCAGGCAGGCCAAAGACTGTATTCAGCAATGGGAGAAGCTATGAATTAGTTTCCCTGCCTAGGTGGAGGAGGAGAACAAGCTCTAAGGCTTGCAAGGTTCTTTTTTTCATCTTGACTGAAGCCAACCTGTGTCCCAAGTAGTCTGTCCAAAA
>NW_020173406.1:153026-201897 GCF_003031525.2 Neophocaena asiaeorientalis asiaeorientalis
ACTGAGCTACACAGCTTCCAGTTGTCCTGACCAGCCTTTTTGATCTGGCAGAGCTGTAAGTTACACTCAGTAGTTGACCAGGATATGACTCAGGTTCCCTGCCTGGGTGGGATAGGTTCCAAGCAACCTACCAGATATTCCAGATCAGGCATTTTGGTCAGGAGGGGCCAGGAGCTATACTCAGCCGTGGCAGGGATACAAATTAGCTCCCTGCATGTGTGGCATGGGAGGGCCCACTCTAAGCAGGCTCCCAGGTGTTCCAGATCAGACTTCCTGGTCAGAAGGGGGCCAGGAACTACACTCAGAAGTACGTGGGGTTGTGACTTAGTTCCCTTTCCTGGGAAGAGCAACTGAACTGACTCCACATCCAGCAAGACTCTTTGCTTGTGATCTTGAATCAAGCCAACCTGATCCCCACATTCCCTGGCTGAACAGGGTACTGGCTTTTCTCTGTGGATGATCAGTTTTGCCTGTTGTACTCTCCGCTTGAACATTGTTGGGCTACACAGCTTCCAGGTATTCTAGCCAGCCTTTCTGGATCAGGTGGGGCTTGGAGCTACACTCAGAAGTTGGCAAGGCTATGACTCAGCTCCCCTGCCTTGGTGGGGGCCAACCAGATAACAGTGTTGATAATGTTCTTCTTCTGAGGACCCAAATGAAGCAGACCTGAACTTTGCCAAGTTCCCTGGTCAGACTGTGCCACCATTTGACTCTGCAGATGAGCAAAGCAGCTGGTTGGGACTACTACTTGGGTGCTGCAGGAAGGAACTTGGTTTGCTAAGATCTGAATGCTTGTTGTTTCAAGCCCTTCCCGCCTTCTCCATCACAATCAGATTCCTAGTGGTCAAACCCTGCATATTCTGCCATACTCCCCACAGGGCAATATCAGAGTGGGGGCTCCCTAGAAGTGGCACACGATGCTGGAGGAAATGGATGTCCTCCTGGACTCTTTTTTCCCACTGGAGGAACTATAGACTCAGGGGGGCCTTCTCAGTGCAGCACTACACGCGTCTGGGGGAGAAGCAATGCAGTTTGCATGTAGCCACTCTTCTTATCCTTTTAATTCAGTCTGTCTTGGTCTCTGTAGTGCATGAGGGTGCTTCAGCCTCACTTCCATGTTCTAGAATTTTCTCAGTGGTGTCTTGTCAATGAATAGCTGTTAGTTTTTCTTCTTGTGAGGGGAAATGAAGTCAGGAACAACCTATGTTGCCAGGTTGGTGAAATCACTCCAGTATGAATTCTTTCTACATGTTTGTCAGAATTCTCTAGGGAAGCCCTCTGAGCCTGTACTTTTCTTTGTGTGTAATTGTTTTTATTACTAATTCAATATTTATACTTACTGTAGTTCTGTTCAGATTTTTCTATTTTTTCTTGAGCCAGTTTTAGTAGTGTGTTTTTCAAAGAATTGTTCATTTTATCTATGTTATCTATTTTACCAACATGTTCATGGTATTCCCTTATTATCCTTTTTATTTTGGTAAGATAAGAAATAACATCTTCTTTTTCATTCCTGATATTAATAACCTGAATTTTTTTTCTTAGTCAGTATAGCAAAGTTTTGCTTATTTTATTGAACTTTTCCAAGTACTAATTTTCTGTTTCCTCGATATTTCCTTATTACTTAAAAAAATTCTCTATTTCAATAAACCTACACACATACGGTCACCTTATCTTTGATAAAGGAGGCAGGAATGTACAGTGGAGAAAGGACAGCCTCTACAATAAGTGGTGCTGGGAAAACTGGACAGGTACATGTAAAAGTATGAGATTAGATCACTCCCTAACACCATACACAAAAATAAGTTCAAAATGGATTAAAGACCTAAATGTAAGGCCAGAAACTATCAAACTCTTAGAGGAAAACATAGACAGAACACTCTATGAAATAAATCACAGCAAGATCCTTTTTGACCCACCTCCTAGAGAAATGGAAATAAAAACAAAAATAAACAAATGGGACCTAATGAAACTTAAAAGCTTTCGCACAGCAAAGGAAACCATAAACAAGACCAAAAGACACCCCTCAGAATGGGACAGAATATTTGCAAATGAAGCAAATGAAAAAGGATTAATCCCCAAAATTTATAAGCAGCCCATGCAGCTCAAAATAAACAAACAATCCAATCCAAATATGGGCAGAAGACCTAAATAGACATTTCTCCAAAGAAGATACACAGACTACCAGCAAACACATGAAAGAATGCTCAACATCATTAATCATTAGAGAAATGCAAATCAAAACTACAATGAGATATCATCTCACACCAGTCAGAATGGCCATCATCAAAAAATCTAGAAACAATAAATGCTGGAGAGGGTGTGGAGAAAAGGGAACACTCTTGCAGTGCTGGTGGGAATGTGAATTGGTACAGCCACTATGGAGAACAGTATGGAGGTTCCTTAAAAAACTACAAATAGAAGAACCATATGACCCAGCAATCCCACTACTGGGCATATACCCTGAGAAAACCATAATTCAAAAAGAGTCATGTACCAAAATATTCATTGCAGCTCTATTTACAATAGCCCAGAGATGGAAACAACCTAAGTGTCCATCATTGGATGAATGGATAAAGAAGATGTAGCACATATATACAATGGAATATTACTCAGCCATAAAAAGAAACAAAATTGAGCTATTTGTAATGAGGTGGATAGACCTAGAGTCTGTCACACAGAGTGAAGTAAGTCAGAAAGAGAAAGACAAATACCGTATGCTAACACATATATATGGAATTTAAGAAAAAAATATGCCATGAAGAGCCTAGGAGTAAGACAGGAATAAAGACACAGACTTAGTAGAGAAGGGACTTCAGGATATGGGGAAATGGAAGGGTAAGCTGTGACAAAGCGAGAGAGAGGCATGGACATATATACACTACCAAACATAAGGTACATAGCTAGTGGGAAGCAGCCGTATAGCACAGGGAGATCAGCTTGGCGCTTTGTGACTGCCTGCAGGGGTGGGATAGGGAGGGTGGGAGGGAGGGAGATGCAAGAGGGAGGAGATATGAGAACATATGTATATGTATAGCTGATTCACTTTGTTATAGAGCGGAAACTGGCACACCATTGTAAAGCAATTATACTCCAATAAAGATGTAAAAAAAAAACCAAATTCCTTGTAATCCTGCATGAAATAAGCTACAGCTATATAGTAACACAGGATTCTAATTTTTGAAATGAATGATAGATGATTCAATGAAGCATTTATAAAGGAAGGAAAAGCATGTTGCTTAAGGAAAAATTTCTTTATAACATGGGATAGATAGGTAGGGATGCATGAAGAGAAATGAGGGAGGGATAGAGGGAGGAAGGTAGGATAGATGGGTGGATGAATGGGTAATAGGCAGATAAATTGATGGATGGATAAATGGATAGATGGACAGACAGACTGAGCTACCCTCATCCAAGGCCACAGCCAAGGTCGCTATAACATCAATAACTGTATGGTCATCCTGCACTGTGTCTCCATTCACTGAAATAACCCAGATTAGTAAAAGCAGCTGGCCTTTTCTGTTTTTGATTAGGAACTGGAAGAAAGCTATTCAAAAATGTTAGGATAATTCTAATATTTTGACACCAAATAGCTTCCGGATTAGGCAAATCAGAGAGGGAAACTACCTTACAAACTAAATGATTGTGTTGTTCTGGAGAATGGATAGCTCTTCAGATAAGAGAGAAAAACAAAATCAGTTTGGTTCTGAGGCAAATGATGGGCACAGATGAAAAAAAAAATGTGTCTACTGAGGAGAGACATCAGCATATTCCAGAGCTGAACATACATATCTGAAAACCTGTCCTCATAAAAACACATTTGGAAGGAGGCAGAAAGCTCTTCAGAGGCCCTTTATTTTACGGAAGGGAAAAGTGTGGTCCAAGTAGAGAAGTAAGCTGCTGGGCAAGGCCACAGGCTGGCTGGTGGGACAGCAACATGACCACTGGCATTGATCCAGCCATCCTGTTACTCTGCCATGATGCCTCTGAACTCATCCTGAAACCTCTCCTTGTCTTAAACTGGGTCATCTTCTCACTCCTATGGGCTAATGTACTATTCACTCTTAGTTCTTTCTTGCCAGTCCCGCGGAGACAGCCCATTACTTATGATAGTGGCAGAAACCACCTGCCCCATGACCCACAATGTCAGAGGCAGCTCAGGGAGGACCTTCGACCCTGGCCAGGGACCTGGTTGCAGGTCAGATGTTTCACAAAGCTGCTCCTGTACTTCTTCTTAGGAAATCTCTGTCTATCCTGAAAAACATTCCAAAATGATGCACGTTACAGAAGGAATGAATATGAAATTATTCATATGACAGCTGAACTAGCTTTTAAGCCATTTTACTTATAAACAGGATTTATCTGATTGGAGATGTGAAGGTGGCTTTTCTAGAGCTTTCCCTCCCCCAAGAAATGCTTAGAGTGAAAAAAAATAAACTAAGTGGTTTAGAGAAAAGAGAAGGGCTTGAGGGAAGTACTATTGATTTTTTTGGAAATTAGATTACCACATTATTGCTTTTTAGGAGGTTATATCCCTATTAAACAATAATTTATTCTTCAACAAACTTCTTTGACAAAAGTTTTGTAATTGGAAGCAGGAATGAATGACTGAAACTAAGCATGCTTTGCAAACTGTGAAATAAGGCAACCTGTATCCCCAAATAGTTAATAAATTATTAAATAGCTACAAAAAAAGAAAAAAATTCTCTATTTCACTTATTTCTGCTCTCATCTTTATCATTTCCTTCTTTCTGCTTGCTTTGGAGTTAGTTGTTTGCTCTGCTTGTTCTAGTGTCTTAAGATGGAAAATTAGGGTACTAATTTGGGATCTTCCTCCTATCCAGCCTAGATGTCAAAGAATACCATTTCAGTAGTAGTGTATTCAACAGCAACCTAAATTTATTACTTTTTGATCCTGGGTAAATCCAAGAAACCACATTTGTCACTCTCATACCTAGGCTGTAGAGCATCTTAGAAGTGCTGAGCTAGAGAGAAAATGCACATTAGGTCCCACATTCTTAGAAATTCAATATGATAGCTATTGGTATTTAAAATATACTTTTCAAGTTTTTCAACATTGAAGAATTGGCACTCACACATACATACTTAGTGGGAGTGAAAATTGATAACTTCCTGGAGGACAAATTGGCAATATCTTTCAAATTTTAAATGTATATCCTTGACGACCCTATGACCTAAAAATCCCACTTATAAGAATCTATCATGTGTGAATACTGATATAAATTCACATGGTTATTCTTTCTAGTATTGTTTATAACATGGGAAAATTGGATGTGTTTCAAAAGACTATCAATAACAGACTAAATGCATTATTGCACATCCACAAAATGGAACATTCGGTAGACATTGAACAAAATGAGGTATGTATTGTTGTGGAAAGAAATATTGTTAATTAAATAAAATCTCATTATGTTTGAAAAAATCAGGTATACAATATGTATAGTAAAGAAAAATGTGCACAAAATTATTTTTACGTACATAAGAAACTATTTGGAAAGATACACTCTAAAATATTAATGCAGGTTACTTTGAGGGGTGGAATGGAGAGAAAACAGGTGGGTGGGGTGGGATTTGACTTCTTACTAAAACAGTTCAGTAATATTTGAGTTTGTTACAGTAAGCATGCATCCTTTCATAAAAAATAGTAATAATACAAGATTTTCACATTTTAAGTCAAGAACTAAACATTGATCTGTACACTGAACTGAAAGGTATAGGCACTCTATATCCCTCACTGTCTATAAAAGTTATGGGAAACAAAGTCGGGGTGACTGAAGATAACTTTCAAAGCCATACAATACCCTTTTCTGATGGTACAAACTGAATTTCTCTTACAAAGTTTATCTTATTTCAATACCTATAATTTACATTGAAGGGCTCTTACTTTGATCTGATATTAAGCCTCTTTTTAGAAACACTCCTAAAAGTCTCCTACAATGGAGTTAAACTAATCTTCTTTAGAAAAAAGATAACAATTCAACCACCTCTTCCGTATGAGAGAATAACCCAAGGCAAGGTTTTGGAGACAAGGTCCTGAGGAGGGGGAAGGAAATATGGAAAGCATAAGATGGTGAAAAATAAAAGGAAGAAACACAAGGGATGCCAAATATTCTGCTGTTTGGGTTTGGAGAGCTAAAGTGTACACTTCAGAAATAACTGGCAGAACTCACTTTCTTGGTGTGTACAGAGCTTTCACACACCGCTGCACTCTCTCCCCCAAACCTCACCCAGCCTATGTTTCAGTGCCAGACAAAGTTAAATCAAGTAGGATGAGGTAAGAAAGGTTTAATTCTACTTAAGTTACCATTGACATTATCATTTATTACATAAGTATAAAAAAAAGCTACAGGGGACTGTTTCTGAAACAGAGTCTTTTCTCAAAAAACAGTAAAGTGTACCAACTAACTAAAAGGAGGCTCTGCTTAGTAGTTTAATTCTTCAGAGACAGGAGTAAGGAAAAAAAATCTTTTCTTCTCCCACACAGGCTACTGTCTTCCTAATTAGGCTAATGAGAGATTTCTAGCCCTGTAAAACTCTGTGTCCTGAGTCAGTCTCCGCTTTGCAAGGCCTCCCCGTTTCACTGGTGCATAAGAATGAATTTGGCTTCTTAACCAGAGTTGAATGTACTCCACTCACACAAATTTAAAGCTCAAGAAGAGGCTCAATTTTTTTGTCATGTCCACTTCTTCTCTTTTCTTAATTTCAAAGTCAAAAAAAAAAAAAAAGAAAAAGAAAAGACAGTGCTATAGCCATAAAATTTCCTCTGCACTGACCATTGGGTATTCTTAGTGAACTGTAGGAGTACTGTTTATTAGGTAGAAATATCAGGGTCATTTTTAATCATCAATTATGTTAAACTAATCTCTCTGTGGCCACAGCACCCTAGACACATAGGACGCATTCTGACATATAATCTTAGAGGCTTACTGGCATTTTTTCCCTTGCTTTGTTAATTGCTACAAACTACTTACCTAGAATTTTATAAGAAAGTTCTCAAAGGACAGTGTATCCAATAATAACTCTCCAAGGATCATCACACTTCTAAAAGTAATTTCTAATTTTGTTTCTATAAGGTGTATATTTCCATAACACAATGACACCAATTTTAAAGATTGTAGATTCAACCCTACATCCAAAGACAAAGAAGATGCCACTACAGAATGGTAGGAGGGGGGCAATCATGATAAAATCAAATCCCATACACGCCAGCTGGGCAACCCACATACTGGAAAATAATTCTACCACAGAAGTTCTCTCATAGGAGTGGAAGTTCTGACTGAGCCCCACATGAGGCTCCCAGTCTGGGGTCTGGCAATGGGAGGGGGAGCCCCCAGAGAGTCTAGCATTGAAGGCCAGCAGGGATTGAACACAGGAAATACACAGGACTGGGGGAAACAGAAACTCTACTCTTGAAGGGCACACACAAGTCTTGTGCACACCAGGACCCGGGCAAGAAAGTGGTGATCTCATAAGCAACTGGGGCAGACTTACCTGATAGTAGTGGAGGGACCCCTGCAGAGATAGGGAGTGGTTATGGCTCACTGTGGGGAAAGGGACACTGGCAATGGCAGCTCTGGTGAGTGTCATTAATATGGGTCCTATAGAAGGCTGCCATTTCTCACCAAGACTGGGCCCACCCAACACCCTGCATGCTCCGGTGCTGGGACGCCTCATGGCAGACAACCAATAAGTTGGGAACACAGCCCCAACAATCAGCAGAAAGGCTGCTTAAAATCTTCCTGAATAAACAGCTGCCTGATAATAAACAAATCCCCAGACACAGCCCTGACAACCAGAGGGATAAGACCCAGCTCAACTTGCCAGTGGGTGAGAAACAGTCCTTTGCACCAGGAATCCTGCACAAGCCTCTTAGCCTCATCCACCATGGGGCAGACATAAGAAGATAGAAGAACTATAAACCTTCAGCATGCAGAAAGGAAACTGCAATCACAGAAAGTTGGACAAATGAGACAGCAGAGGAATATGTTCCAGAAGAAGGAAAAAGATAAAATCTCAGAAGAACAACTAGGTGAAGTGGAGATATACAATCTACCTGAAAAAGAATTCAGAGTAATGAGAGTAAAGATGATTCAGGATCTTGGGAAAAAATGGAGGCACCGATCGAGAAGATTCAAGAAATGTTTAAGAAAGACCTAGAAGAACTAAAGAAGAAACAGACAGAAACGAACAATACAATAAATGAAATGAAATGAAAAATAAACTAGAAGGAATCAATAGTAGAATAACTGAGGCAGAAGAACTGGTAAGTGGCCTGCCAGACAGAATGGTGGAAATCACTGCCATGGAACAAAATAAAGAAAAAATAATGGGAAAATGAGGACAGTCTAAGAGACCTCTGGGACAACATTAAACACACCAACATTTACATTATAAGGGTTCCCAGAAGGAAAACAGAAAGAGAAATGAGAAAAGACCTGAGAGAATATTTGAAGAGATAATAGCTGAAAACGTCCCTAACATGGGAAAGGAAAGAGTCATCCAAATCCAGGAAGCACAAAGAGTCCCAGGCAAGATAAACTGAAGGAGGAACAGGCTGAGACACATAGTAATCAAATAGACAAAAATTAAAGACACAAAAAATATTAAAGGCAACAAGGGAAAAGCAACAAATAACATACAAAGGAACCCCAATAAGGTTATCAGCCGATTTCTCAGCAGAAATTCTTCAGGCCAGAAGCGAGTGGTATGATATATTTAAAGTGATGAAAGGGAAGAATCTACAAACAAGAATATTCTACCTAACAAAGTTCTCATTAAGATATAATGAAGTAATCAAAAACTTTACAGAAAACCAAAAGCTAAGAAAATTCAGTACCACCAGACCAGCTTTGCAATGAATGCTAAAGAAATTCTCTAGGTGGAAAAGAAAAGGTCAAAACTAAAAACAAGAAAATTATGAATGGAAAAGCTCACCAGTAAAGACAAATATACAGTAAATGTAGGAAACCATCTGCACACAAATATGATATCAAAACCAGCAATGGTGAGGAGAGTACAAATACAGGTTGTTGGAAATGCATTTGAAGCTAAATGACCAGCAACTTAAAACAGTCTTATTTATACATAGACTGCTATATCAAAACCTCATGATAAATGCAAAACAAAAATGTAAAATAGATACCACACAAAAAGAAAAAGGAATACAAAGACAACACTAAAATTAGTTATCAAATTTCAAGAGAAGAGAACAAAAGAGGAAAGGAAGAAAAAAGACCTATAAAAAAACAATCAAAACAATTAACAAAATGGTGGTAACAACATATGTATTGATAGTTACCTTAAACATCAATGAATTAAAAGCTCCAACCAAAAGACATAGAGTGGCTGAATGGATACAAAAACAACAATCATATATATTCTGTCTACAAAAGACCAACTTCAGATCAAGGGACACATACGGACTGAAAGTATGGGGATGGAAAATTATATTCTGTACAAATGGAAATCAAAAGAAACCTGGAGTAACAGTACTCATATCAGACAAAATAGACTTTAAAATAAAGACTGTTACAAGAGACAAGGAAGGACACTACATAATGATCAAGAGATCAATACAAGAAGAAGACAGGATTGCGGTTGGGTCTGAGCTCCTGTGGTGGGAGCACCAGGCCAAAAATGATAGACTAACAAGGAAGTTCAGACCCCAGGGAATATTAATCATTTTAAGGTCTCCCAGAGGTCCTCATCTCTGCACCAAGACCTGGCTCTACACAAGAGCCTGCAAACTCCAGTGCTAGAAGCCTCAGGGCAAAGAACCAGTAAGATAGGAAAGGAGCCCCACCCATCAAAAAAAAAATTAGATGCAAAAATATATGTTACTGAGGAAGGAGCAAGGTAAAAACCTACAAGACCAAACAAATGAAGAGGAAATAGACAACCTATGTGAAAAAAAATTCAGAGTAATGATAGTAAAGATGATTCAAAATCTCAGAAATGAATGGAAGAAATGATCAAGAAAATCAAAGAAATGTTTAACAAACACCTAGAAGAACTAAAGGAAAACGAAACAGTGATGAACAACACAATAACTGAAATGAAAAGTACAGTAGAAAGAATCTATAGCAGAGTGACTGAGGCAGAAGAACGAATAAGTGAGCACAAATTTAGAAACATGGAAATAACAGCTGAGGAGCAGAATAAAGAAAAAAGAACGAAAAGGATTGAGGACAGTATCAGAGACCTCTGGGACAAAACTAAATGCACCAACATTCAAATTATAGGGACCCCAGAAGAAGAAGAGAAAGAGAGAGGGTCTGAGAAAATATGTGAAGAGATTATAGTCAAAAACTTCTTAACATGAGAAAGGAAATAGCCACCCAAGTTCAGGAAGAACAGAGAGTACCATAGAGGGTAAACCCAAGGAGAAACACCTTGAGACACATATTAATCAACTAACAAAAATTAAACACAAAGAAAAAATATTAAAAGTAGCAAGGGAAAAGCAAAAAATAACAAACAAGGGAATCCCAGTAAGGTTATCAGCTGATTTTTCAGCAGAAACTCTGCAACCAGAAGGGAGTGGCAAGATGTATTTAAAGTGATGAAAGGAAAAAACCTACAACCAAGATTAATCTACTCAGCAAGGATCTTATACAGATTTGACAGAGAAATCAAAAGGTTTAGAGACAAGAAAAACATAAGAGAATTCAACATCACCAAACCAGCTTTACAACAAATATGAAAGGAAATTCTCTAGGTGGAAAACACAAGAGAAGAAAAAGACCCACAAAAACAAACCCAAAACAATGAAGAAAATGTTAATAGGAACATACATATCGATAATTACCATGAATGTAAATGGATTAAATGCTCCAGCCAAAAGACACAGACTGGCTGAATGGATACAAAAACAAGAACTGTATATATGCTATCTACAAGAGACCATCTTCAAACCTAGGGACACATACAGCATGAAAGTGAGGAGATGGAAAATTTTCCCAGGCAAATGGAAATAACAAGAAAGCTGGAAGGAGGACCTTTAAGATGGCAGGGGAGTAAGACATCGAGATCACCTTCCTCACCACAAATACATCAAAAATACATCTACATATGGAACAACTCCTATAGAACACCTACTGAACACTGGCAAAAGACCTCAGACTTCCCAAAAGGCAAGAAACTCGCCACATACCTGGCTAGGGCAAAAGAAAAAAGAAAAGTCAGAGACAAAAAGTATAAGGATGGGACCTTCACCTCTGGGAGGGAGCTGTAAAGGAGGAAAAGTTTCCACACACTAGGAAGCCCTTTCACTGGTGGAGACGGGGGGGAGGGGGGAAGCTTCAGAACCACAGAGGATAACAGAGCAACAGGGGTGCAAAGGGCAAAGTAGACACATTCCAACACAGAATATAGGTGCCAACAAACACTCACCTGAGAGGCTTCTCTGCTCACCTGCTGGGGCAGGTGGAGGCTGGGTGCTGAGGCTCAGGCTTCGGAGGTCAGATCCCAGGGAGAGGACTGGGGTTGGCTGCATGAACACAGCCTAAAGGGGGCTAGTGCACCAAATCTAGCAGGGAGGGAGTCCAGGAAAATGTCTGGACCTGCCTAAAAGGCAAGAGACCATTGTTTCAGGGTGCTCGAGGAAAGGAGATTCAGAGCACCACCTAAACTAGATCAGAGACTGGTGCGAGCCATGGCTATCAGTGCAGACAACAGAGACGGGCATGAAATGCTAACACTGCTGCTACAACCACCAAGAATCCTGTGTGCAAGTACAGGTCACTATCCACACCTCCCCTCCCAGGAGCCTGTGCAGCCTGCCATTGGCAGGGTCCTGTGATCCAGGTACAACTTCCCCAGGAGAAAACATGGCATGCCTCAGGATGTTGCAATGTCACGCCAGCGTCTGACACCACAGGCTCACTCCATATTGTGTATCCCTCCCTCCCCCAGGCCTAAGAGAGCCAGAGCCCACTAATCAGCTGCACTTTTAACCCCCTCCTGTCTGGGCAAAGAACAGATGCCAGAGGGCAACCTACATACAGAGGCAGGGCCAAATCCAAAGTTGATCCCCAGGAGCTGTGCAAACAAACCAGAAAAAGGGAAATTTCTCCATGCAGCTTCAAGAGAAGTTGATTAAATTTCCACAATCAACTAGATGAAACCTGCAAGTGTGGAATACATGAATAGACAAAAAATGATGCCAAAATTGAGGTGGTGGACTTTAGAAGTAACTATACACTTGGGTTTTGCTGTATGTGACCAACTAGTTTCTGATTTATATTTTTATCTTAGTTTAGTATTTAGCACTTGTTATCATTGGTGGATTTGATTATTGATTTGGTTGCTGTCTTATTTTTTTAATTACTTTTAAATACTTTATTTTAATAATATTTCCTTAATTTTTATTTTAACAACTTTGTTTTATTTTTCTTTCTTTCTTTTTGTTTTTCTCCCTTGTCTTCTGAGATGTGTGGCTGACAGGGTCTTGATGCTCTGGCTGGGTGTCAGGTCTGAGCCTCGGAGGTGGGAGAGTTGAGTGCAGGACACAGGACCACCAGACATCTCCTGGCTCAACATAGTATCAATTGGCATGAGCCCTCCTAGAGATCTCCTTCTCAAAGCTACGAGCCAGCTCCACTCAACAAGCAGCAAGCTCCAGTCCTGGACACCCCATTCCAAACAACTAGCAAGACAGGAACACAAACCCACCCAATAGCAGAGAGGCTGCCTAAAATCATACTAAGTTCACACACACCTCAAAACACACCACCCAACGTGGCACTGCCCACCAGAAAGACAAGATCCAGTCACACCCACCAGAGCACAGGCACCAGTCCCCTCCACCAAGAAAACTACAAAAGCCACTGAACCAACCTCAACCACTGGGGGCAGACACCAAAAATAACGGGAACTACGAACGTGCATCCTGCAAAAAGGAGACCCCAAACACAGTAAGTTAAACAAAATGAGAAGACAGAAAAATACACAGCAGATGAAGAAGCAAGGTAAAAAACCTACCAGACTAAAGAAATGAAGAGGAAATAGGCAGTGTACATGAAAAATAATTCAGAGTAATGATAGTAAAGATGATCCAAAATCTTGGAAATAGAATAGAGAAAATACAAGAAACGTTTAACAAGGACCTAGAAGAACTAAAGAGCAAGCAAAGGAGGAGCTTCAAGATGGAGGAAGAGTAAGATGCAGAGATAACCTTCCTCCCCACAAATATATCAGAAATACATCTACATATGTAACAACTCCTAAAAAACACCTACTGAATGCTGGCAGAAGACCTCAGACGTCCCCAAATGAAAGAAACACCCCACGTACTTGGGTAGGGCAAAAAAAACAAACAAAAAAAACAAACAAAAAAAACAAAAACAAAAAAACAGAGACCAAAGAATAGGGACAGGACAAGCGCCAGTGGGAGGGAGCCGTGAAAGAGGAAAGGTTTCCACACACTAGGAAGCCCCTTTGTGGGCAGAGATTGCGAGTGGCGGAGGGGGCTAGCTTTGGAGCCATGGAGGAGAGCACAGCAACAGGGGTGCAGAGGACAAAGCAGAGAGATTCCTGCACAGAGGAGCGGTGCCGACCAGCGCTCACCAGCCTGAGAGGCTTACCTGCTCATCCACTGGGATGGGTGGGGGTTGGGGGCTGGGAGCTGAGGCTCGGGCTTCGGTTGGATCCCAGGGAGACGACTGGGGTTGGCTGCATGAACACAGCCTGAAGGGGGATAGTGCGCCACAGCTAGCCGGGAGGGAGTCCGAGAAAAAGTCTGAAGCTGCCAAAGTGACAAGAGACTTTTTCTTGCCTCATTGTTTCCTGGTGCGAGAGGAGAGGGGATTAAGAGTGCTGCTTAAAGGAGCTCCAGAGACGGGCGCGAGCTGCGGCTACCAGCGCAAACCCCAAAGATGGGCCTGAGACACTAAGGCTGCTGCTGCAGCCACAAAGAAGCCTGTGTGTAAGCACAGGTCACTATCAACATCTCCCCTTCTGGGAGCCTGTGCAGCCTGCCACTGCCAGGGTCCAGTGATCCAGGTACAACTTCCCCTGGAGAACGCATGGCGCAACTCAGGCTGATGCAATGTCATGCCGGCCTCTGTCATGGCAAGCTCACCCTGCATCCATACCCCTCCTTTCTCCAGGCATGAGTGAGCCAGAGCCCCCAAATCAGCTGCTCCTTTAACCCTGTCCTGTCTGAGAAAAGAACAGAGGCCCTCAGGTGACCTATACGCAGAGGTGGGTTCAAATTCAAAGCTAAACCCCTGGAGGTGTGCGGACAAAGAAGAGAAAGGGAAATTTGTCCCAGCAGCCTCAGCAGCAGCGGATTAAATCTCCACAATCAACTTGATGTACCCTGCATCTGTGGAATACCGTAATAGAAAACACGTCACACCAAATTGAGGAGGTGGATTTTGGGAGCAACAATATATATATTTTTTCCCTTTTTCTCTTTTTGAGAGTGTGTATGTGTAAGTATCGGGGTGTGATTTTTTCTGTATAGCTTTGCTTTTACCCTTTGTCCTAGGGTTCTGTCTGTCCGTTCTTTTAATCTCCCAGTGATCTCCATCTAAAGGCCAATACCCAGCTCCATTCACCACACAGCAAGCTACAGTGCAGGACACCCTATGCCAAACAACTAGCAAGACAGGAACACAACCCCATCAATCAGCAGAGAGGCTGCCTAAAATAATAATAACACCACAGCCACCCCAAAACACACCACCAGACATGGACCTGCCCACCAGAGGGACAAGATCAAGCCTCATCCACCAGAACACAGGCACTAGTCCCCTCCACCAGGAAGCCTACACAACCCACTGAACCAAACTTAGCCACTGGGGACAGAAACAACGGGAACTACGAAACTGCAGCCTGTGAAAAGGAGACCTCAAACACAGTAAGTTAAGCAAAATGAGAAGACAGAGAAACACACAGCAGATGAAGGAGCAAAGCAAAAACCCACCAGACATAATAAATGAAGAGGAAATAGGCAGTCTACCTGAAAAATAATTCAGAATAATGATAGTAAAGATGATCCAAAATCTTGGAAATAGAATGGAGAAAATACAAGAAATGCTTAAAAAGGACCTAGAAGAACTAAAGAGCAAACAAACAGTGATGAACAACAAAATAACTGAAATTAAAAATTCTCTAGAAGGAATCAATAGCAGAAAAACTGAGGCAGAAGAATGGACAAGTGACCTGGAATATAAAATATTGGAAATAACTACTGCAGAGCAGAATAAAGAAAAAAGAATGAAAAGAATTGAGTACAATCTCAGAGACCTCTGGGACAACATGAAATGTACCAACAATTGAATTATAGGGATTGCAGAAGAAGAAGAGAAAAAGAAAGGGATGAAGAAAATATTTGAAGAGATTATAGTTGAAAACTTCCTGAATATGGGAAAGGAAATAGTTAATGAAGTCCAGGAAGCACAGAGATTCACATACAAGATAAATCCAAGGAGAAACATGGCAAGACATATATCAATCAAACTATCAAAAATTAAATACAAAGAAAACATATTAAAAGCAGCAAGTGAAAAACAACAAATAACACACAAGGGAATCCCCATAAGGATAACAGGAGATCTTTCAGCAGAAACTCTGCAAGCTAGAATAGAGTGGCAGGAAATACTTAAAGTGATGGAGAAAAACCTACAACCAAGATTACTCTACCCAGCAAGGATCTCATTCAGATTTGACAAAGAAATTAAAATCTTTACAGAAAAAGCTAGGAGAATTCAGCAACACCAAACCAGGTTTACAACAAATGCTAAAGGAACTTCTCTAGGCAAGAAACACAAGAGAATGAAAAGACCTACAAAAGTAAACCCCTCAAAATTAAGAAAATGGTAACAGGAAAATACATATCGATAATTACCTTAAATGTAAAAAGATTAAATCCTCCAACCAAATGACATAGAGTGACTGACTGGATACAAAAACAAGATCCATACATATGCTGTCTACAAGAGAACCACTTCAGAACTAGGGTCACATACAGACTGAAAGTGCGGGGATGGTAAAAGATATTCCATGCAAATGGAAATCAAAAGAAAGCTGGATTAGCAATTCTCATATAAGACAAAATAAACTTTAAAATATAGACTATTACAAGAGACAAAGTAGGACACTACATAATGATCAAGGGATCAATCCAAGTAGATATAACAATTGTAAATATTTATGCATGAAACACAGGAGCACCTCAATACATAAGGCAAATACTAACAGCCATAAAAGGGGAAATCGACAGTAACAGTATCATAGTAGGGGACTTTGACACCCCACTTTCACCAAAGGACAGATCATCCAAAATGAAAATAAATAAGGAAACACAAGCTTTAGATGATACATTATACAACATGCACTTAACTGATATTTATAGGACATTCCATCCAAAAACAACAGAATACACATTCTTCTCAAGTGCTCATGGAATATTCTCCAGGATAGATCATATCTTGAGTCACAAATCAAGCCTTGGTAAAAATAAGAAAATTGAAATCATATCAAGTATCATTTGTGACCAAAATGCTATGAGACTAGATATCAATTACAGGAAAAAATGTGTAAGAAATACAAACACATGGAGGCTAAACAACACACTACTTAATAACCTAGAGAACCATGAAGAAATCAAAGAGGGAATCAAAAAATACCTAGAAACAAATGACAGTGAAAACACGATGATCCAAAACCTATGGGATGCAGAAAAAGCAGTTCTAAGAGAGAAGTATATAGAAATACAACCTTCCTCAAGAAAAAAGAAACATCTCAAATAAACAACCTAACCTTACACCTAAAATAATTAGAGGAAGAAGAAGAAGAACAACAAAAAATCCAAGTTATCTGAAGGAAAGAAATCATAATGGTCAGATCAGAAATAAATGAAAAAGAAATGAAGGAAATAATTGAAAAGATCAATAAAACTAAAAGCTGGTTCTTTGAGAAGATAAACAAAATTGATAAACCATTAGCCAGACTCATCAAAAAAAAAAAAAAAGAGAAAGAAGAATCAAATCAACAGAATTAGAAATGGAAAAGGAGAAGTAACAACTGACACTGCAGTAATATAAATGATCATGAGGGATTACTACAAGCAACTCTATGCCAATAAAATGTACAACCTGGAAGAAATGGACAAATTCTTAGAAAAGCAGAACCTCCCATGACTGAACCAGGAAGAAATAGAAAATATAAACAGACCAATCACAAGCACTGAAATTGAAACTGTGACTAAAAATCTTCCAACAAACAAAAGCCCAGGATCAGACAGCTTCACAAGCAAAGTCTATGAAACATTTACAGAAGAGCTAACACCTATCCTTCTCAAACTCTTCCAAAATATAGCAGAAGGGGAAACCCTCCCAAACTCATTCTATGAGACGACCATCACCCTGATATCAAAACCAGTAAAAGATGTCACAAAAAAGCAAAGTACAGGCCAATATCACTGATGAACATAGATGAAAAATTCCTCAACAAAATACTGGCAAAAAGAATCCAACAGCACATTAAAAGGATCATACACCATGTTCAAGTGGGGTTTATCCCAGGAATGCAAGATCACAAAAAAGCAAAGTACAGGCCAATATCACTGATGAACATAGATGAAAAATTCCTCAACAAAATACTGGCAAAAAAAAATTCAACAGCACATTAAAAGGGTCATACACCATGATAAAGTGGGGTTTATCCCAGGAATGCAGGACTTCTTTAAGATTCAGAAATCAATCAATTGACACACCATATTAACAAATTGAAGGATAAAACCATATGATAATCTGAATAGATGCAGTAAAACCTTTCAACAAAATGTAACACCCATTTATGATCAAAACTCTCCAAAAATTAGGTGTAGAGGGAACTTACCTCAACATAATAAAGGCTATGTATGACAAATCCACAGCTATCATCGTTCTCAATGGTGAATAACTGAAACCATTTCCACTAAGATCAGGAAGAAGACAAGGTTGCCCACTCTCAGCACTATTACTCAACATAGTTTTGGAAGTTTTAGCCACAGCAATCAGAGTAGAAAAAGAAATAAAATGAATCGAAATTGGAAAACATTTAAAACTGTTACTGTTTACAGATGGCATGATACTACACATAGAGAATCCTAAAGATGCTACCAGAAAACTACTAGAGCTAATCAATGAATTCGTTAAAGTAACAGGATAAAAAATGAATGCACAGAAATCTCTTGCATTCGTATACAATAATGACAAAATCTATGAAAGAGAAATTAAGGAAACACTCCCATTTACCACTGCAACAAAAATAATAAAAAATCTAGGAATAATCCTACCTAAGGAAACAAATGATCTGTATGCAGAAAACTATAAGACACTGATGAAGGAAATTAAAGATGATACAAACAGATGGAGACATATACCATGATCTTGGTTGGAAGAATCAGTATTGTGAAAATGACAATACTACCCAAAGAAATCTACAGATTCAATGCAATCCCTATCAAATTACCAGTGGCATTTTTTATAGAACTAGAACAAAAGATTTCAGAATTTGTAGGGAAACTCAAAAGACCCCAAATAGTCAAAGCAATCTTGAGAAAGAAAAACGGAGCTGGAGGAATCAGGCTCCCTGACTTCAGACTATACTACAAAACTACAGTAATCAAGACATTATGGTACTGGCACAAAAACAGAAATATAGATCAATGGAAAAGGATAGAATGCCCATAGATAAACCCACCCATATATGGTCATCTTATTTTTGACAATGGTGGCAAGAATATATAATGAAGACAGTCTCTTCAAGAAGTGATGCTGGGAAAACTGGACAGCTACATGTAAAAGAATGAAATTAGAACACTTCCTAACACCATACACAAGAACAAACTCAAAATGGATTAAAGACCCAAATGTAAGGCCAGAAACCCTAGAACTCTTAGAGGAAAACATAGGCAGAAAATTCTATGAAATAAATCACAGCAAGATCCTTTTTGACCCACCTCCTAGAAAAATGGAAATAAAAACAAAAATAAACACATGGGACCTAATGAAACTTGAAAGCTTTTGCACAGCAAAGGAAACCATAAATAAGACAAAAAGACAACATTCAGAATTGGAAACAAATATTTGCTAATGAAGCAAGTAACACAGTATTAATCTTCTATATATACAAGCAGCTCATGCAGTTCAATATTCAAAAAATGAACAACTGAATCCAAAAATGGGTAGAAGATATAAATAGACATTTCTCCAAAGATATACAGATTGCCAGCAAACACATGAAAGGATGCTCAACATCACTAATCATTAGAGGAATCCAAATCAAAACCACAGTGAGGTATCACCTCATACCAGTCAGAATGGTCATCATCAAAATATCTACAAACAATAAATGTTGGAGAGCGTGTGAAGAAAAGGGAACCCTCTTGCACTTTTGGTGGGAATGTAAGTTGATACAGCCACTATGGGGAACAGTATGGAGGTTCCTTAAAAATCTAAAAGTAGAACTACTATATGACCCAGCAATCCTACTACTGGGCATATACCTTGAGAAAACTATAATTTAAAAAGGGTCATATACCACAATATTCCCTGCAGCACTATTTACAATAGCCAGGACATGGATTCAACCTAAGTGTTCATCAACAGATGAATGGACAAAGATGTGGCACATATATAGAATGGAATATTAGCCATAAAAGGAATCAAAGTTGGTTTATGTATAGTGAGGTGGTTGGACCTAGAGTCTGTTATACAGAGTGAAGTAAGCCAGAAAGAGGAAAACAAATACTGTATGTTAACACATATATATGGAATCCAGAAAAAAAAAAAGTCTTTCTGATGAACCTAAGGGCAGGACAGGACTAAGTCTCAGAGGTAGAGAATAGACTTGCAGACATGGGGCGGGGGAAGGGTATGCAGGGATGAAGTGATAGGGTAGCATTTACATATATACACTATCAAATGTAAAATTGTTAGCTAGTGGGAAGCAGCTGCATAGCACAGGGAGATCAGCTCTGTGCTTTGTGATGACCTAGAGAGGTGGAATAGGGAGGCTCAAGAGAGAGGGGTTATGGGGATATATGTATGCATATGGCTGATTCACTTTGTTGTACAACAGAAACTAACACAGTATTGTGAAGCAATTACACTCCAATAAAGATTTTAAAAAAGTGTTCATCAACAGATGAATGGACAAAGATGTGGCACATATATAGAATGGAATATTAGCCATAAAAGGAATCAAAGTTGGTTTATGTATAGTGAGGTGGTTGGACCTAGAGTCTGTTATACAGAGTGAAGTAAGCCAGAAAGAGGAAAACAAATACTGTATGTTAACACATATATATGGAATCCAGAAAAAAAAAAAGTCTTTCTGATGAACCTAAGGGCAGGACAGGACTAAGTCTCAGAGGTAGAGAATAGACTTGCAGACATGGGGCGGGGGAAGGGTATGCAGGGATGAAGTGATAGGGTAGCATTTACATATATACACTATCAAATGTAAAATTGTTAGCTAGTGGGAAGCAGCTGCATAGCACAGGGAGATCAGCTCAGTGCTCTTTGACTACCTAGAAGGGTGGGATAGGGGATGTGGGAGGAAGATGCAAGAGGGAGGGTATATGGGGATATATGTATACATGTAGCTGATTCACTTTGTTATACAGCAGAAACTAACAACATTTTAAAGCAATTATACTCGAATAAAGATGTTATAAAATATGACAAAGTAGGAAAAAATTTTTGCAATAATAGATCATAGATAAAGAGTTAACAGCCCTAAGTTATATAAAAAAAAAACTTTTAAAAGCTGAGGAATAAAGACTGAAATCCTATAGACACAAACTTATGAAAATATATTCGACTTCACTCATATTTAGAGAAATGCAAACTGAAACTCTACTGAGGTATCATTTCTCACTCCTCAGCTTGGCAAAATTACCAGAGCCCTGAACTATAGTCTCTGACTCATGAGGTCATCAGATGCTCAGAACCAGACATATTCAGAGAAAAAGATATAGGGAGATGGAGACAAGATGGTAGAGTACAAGGACGTGAGCTCACCTCTTCTTAGGAAAACACCAAAATAACAATTAGCTGCTGAACCATCATCAATAAAAAAAGCTGGAACCTACCAAAAAAGATACCGTACATCAAAAGCCCAAGAAGAAGCCATAACAAGAAGGTAGTAGGGGTGCAATTGTGATAAAGTCAAATCCCATACCTGCTGGGTGGGTGACCTATAAACTGAAAAATACTTATACTAATGAAGTTCTACTATAGGAATGAAAGTTCCAAGCCCCATGTCAGGCTCCCCAGTCTAAGGGTCTGGCAATGGGTGGAGAAGCCCCCAGAGAATCTGGCTTTGATGGCAACCAGGGTTTGATTGCAGAAATTCTACAGGATTCAGGAAACAGAAACTCCACTCTTTGATGGTGCACACAAGCACTTGTGCACACCAAGACCCAGGGAAAAAGCAGTGACTTCATAGGAAACAGGAACAGAACTACCTGCCAGTATCAGAGTGTCTCTTCCCGAGTTGGGGGTCGGATGTGGCTCACTGCAGGGACAAAGACACTGGCAGCAGTTCTTTTCCTGAGTACTCATTGGTGTGAGCCATCTTGGAACCCACCATTTTCTCACCAAAACCTGGATCCACCATACAGTCTATAGGCTGCAGTGCTGGGATGTGTCAAGCCAAACAGCCAAGAGGGTGGGAACACAGCCTCACCCATCAGCAGACAGGTTACTTAAAGTTTTCCTGAGCATACAGCTACCTCCTAATCACACCCCTCTACATGGCCTGGCCCACCAGAGTTACAAGACCAAGCTCCACCCACCAGTGGGCAGGAAACAATCCCTCTCACCAGGAAGCCTGCACAAGCCTCTTAGACACCTCAACCCCCAGAGGGCACACATCAGAAGCAAGAAGAACTACAACCTTGCAGCCTGTGGAAGAGAAACTGCAATTACAGAAAGTTAGGTAAAATGAGATGGCAGAGAAATGTGAAGAAATGTGAAGGAACAAGATAAAACCCCAGAAGAACAACTAAGTGAAGTAGAGACAAGCATATCTATAATGATAGTAATGATGATACAAGATCTCTGAAAAAGAATGGAGGCACAGATTGTGAAGATACAAGAAATGTTTAACAAAGACCTAGAAGAACTAAAGAACAAACAGAGATGAACAATACAATAACTGAAATGAAAAATACACTAGAAGGAATCAATAGCAGAATAACTGTGGCAGAAGAATGAATAAATGAGTCGGAAGACAGAATATTGGAAATCACTGACATGGAACAGAATAAAGAAAAAAGAATGAAAAGAAATGAAGACAGTCTAAGATATCTCGGGGACAGCATTAAATGAACCAATATTCACATTACAGGGGTCTCAGAAGGAGAAGAGAGAGAGAAAAGACCCAAGAAAATATTTGAAGAGATAATAGCTGAAAACATACCAAACATGGGAAAGGAAATACCCAAGTCCAGGAAGCACAGAGAGTCCCAGGGAGGACAAACACAAGGAGGCACATGACAAAAGACACAGTAAAAAAATATTGACAAAATTAAAAACAAAGAAAAAATAATAAAATCAAGAAGGGAAAAGCAACAAATAATATACAAGGGAATTCCCATAAGGTTAACGGCTGATACTTCAGCAGAAACTCTGCAGTCCAAAAGAGAGTGCCATGCTATATTAAAGTGATGAAAGGAAGAATGTACAGCCAAGAATTCTCTATCCAGCAAGGGTCTCATTCAGTTTCAATGGAGAAATCAAAAGCTTTACAGACAAGCAAAAGATAAGAGAATTCAGCACCACCACACCACATTTGAAACAAATGCTAAAGGAACTTCTCTGGACTGAAAACAAAAAGCCACAACTAGAAACAAGAGAATTACAAATGGCAAAGTTTACCAGTAAAGGCAAACATACAGTAAAGGTAGGAAATCATCCACCACACAACAATGATTTCAAAACCAGCAATTGTGAGGAGAATACAAATTAAGGATATAGAAAATGCATCTGAAATTAAAAGCCCAGAAAATTAAAACAATTAAAACAATCATACACACACACACACACACACACACACACACACACAGAGAGAGAGAGAGAGAGAGAGAGAGAGAGAGAGAGAGAGAGACTGCTATAGAAAAACCTCATGGTAACTGCAAACTGAAAATCTACAATAGCTGCCCACACACAAAAAAGAAAAAGGAATCCAAACACAGCACTAAAGTAAGTCATCAAACCACAAGAGAAGAGAACAAAAGAGTGAGGGAAGAAAAAACACCTACAGAAACAAATCGAAAACAAGAAAATGGCAATAAGAACATAAATATAGGTAATTACCTTAAATGTAAATGGACAAAATGCTCCAACCAAAAGACAGAGACTGGCTGAATGGATATAAAAACAAGATGCATATATATGCTATCTACAAGATACCCATTTCTGCTTTAGGGACACAAAAATAATGAAAATAAGGGGATGGAAAAAGGTATTCCATGGAAATCAAAGAAACCTGGAGTAGCGACACTCATTAAAAAATAGACTTTAAAATAAAGACTGTTACAAGAGACAAAGAAGGTTACTACATAATGATCAAGATATCAATCCAAGAAGAAGATATAACAACTGTAAGCATATATGCACCCAACATAGGAAGACGTGAATATATAAGGCAAATACTAACAGTCATCAAAGGAGAAATCAACAGTAACACAGTAATAGTGGGGGACATTAACACTCCACTTACATCAATGGACAGATTATCCAGACAGAAAATCAATAAGGCAAACAAAGGTCTTAAATGACACATTAGACCAGATGGACTTAATTGATATTTATAGAGCATTCCATCCCAAAGCAGAAGAATACACATTCTTCTCAAGTGCACATGGAATATTCTCCAGGATTGATCACATGCTGGGTAACAAAGTGAGCCTTGGTAAATTTAAGAAAATTGAAATCATAGCAAGCATCTTTTATGACAAAAACACAACGAGACTAGAAATCACCTACATAAAAAAAAAATGTAAAAAGCACAAACACGTGGAGGCTAAACAATATGCTATTCAACAACCAGTGGATCACTGAAGAAATCAAAGAGGAAATCAAAAAATATCTAGAGACAATGGAAAAAGAAAACATGATGATACAAAACCTATGGGATGCAGCAAAAGCAGTCCTAAGAGGGAAGTTAATAGCAATACTATCTTACATCAGGAAACAAGAAAAATACCAAATAAACAACCTAACCTTATACCTAAAACAACTAGAGCAAGAAGAACAAGCAAAACCCGAAGTTGATAGAAGGAAAGAAATTATAAAGAACACAGAAGAAATAAATTAAATAGAGACAAAGAAAACATTAGAAAAGATCAATGAAACTAAAATCTGGTTCTTTGAAAAGATAAACAAAATAGATAAATCTTTAGCTTAGACTCAACAAGAAAAAAAGGGAGAGGGCCCAAATTAGTAAAATTATAAATGAAAAATGGGAAGTTACCACAGAAATACAAAGGATTATAAGACACTACTACAAGCAGCTATACACCAATAAAATGGACAACCTAGAAGAAATTGACAAATTCTTAGAAAGGTACAATTTCCCAAGACTGAACCAAGAATAAATAGAAAATATGAACAGACCAATCACAAGTACTAAAATTGAAACTGTGATTAAAAACTTCCAACAAACAAAAGTCCAGGACCAGATGGCTTCATAGACAAATTCTAACAAACATTTAGAGAAGAATTAACACCTACCCTTCTGAAACTATTCCAAGAAATTGCAGGGCAAGTAAGCCACCCAATCTCATTCTATGAGGCCACCGACACCCTGATACCAAAAACAGACAAAGATATCATAAAGAAACAAAATTACAGGCCAATATTACTGATTAACATAGCAGCAAAGTCCTCAACAAAATACTAGCAAACCAAATCCAACAATAAATTAAAAGGGTCATATGCCATCATTAAGTGGGTTTTATCACAGGGATGCAAGTATTTTTCAATATCTGCAAATCAATCAACATGATATACTGCATTAACAAACTGAAGACTAAAATCTATATGATCATCTCAATAGATACAGAAAAGACTTTTGACAAAGTTCAACACCTATTTATGATTAAAAACTCTCCAGAAAGTGAGCATAGAGGGACATACCTCAATAATTATATTAAAGGCCATATATGACAACCCACAGTTAACATCATACACATCAGTGAAAAGCTGAAAGCATTCTTTTAAGATCAAGAACAAGACAAGGATGTCCACTCTTGCCACTATTATTCAACATAGTTTTGGAAGTCCTAGCCATGGCAATCAGAGAAGAAAAAGAAATAAAAGGAATTCAAATTGGAAAAGAAGAAGTAAAACTGTTACTGTTTGCAGATGAAATGATACTATACATAGAAAATTCTAAAGATGCTACCAGAAAACTACCACAGCTCATCAATGAATTTGGTAAATTTGCAGGAAACAAAATTAATACACAGAAATCTGTGGCATTCCTGTACATTAAGAATGAAAAATTGGAAAGAGAAATTAAATTAAAAATTCCGATTTACCATAGCCTCGAAAAGAATAAAATACTTGAGGATAAACCTACCTAAGGAAGAAAAAGACCTGTACTCCAAAAAGTGTAAGATGCTGAAGAAAGAAATGGAAGATGACACAACTAGATGGAAAGATAGACCATGTCCTGGGAGTGGAAGAATCAATATTTTCAAAATGACTATCCAATCCAAAGCAATCTACAGATTCAAGGCAATCCTTATCAAATTACCAATAGCATTTTTCACAGAAATAGAACAAAACATTTTAAAATTTGTAGGGAAATAGAAAAGACTCCAAATAGCTAAAGCAATTTTGTGAAAGAAAAATGGAGCTGGAGGAATCAGGCTCTCTGACTTTGGACTATACTACAATAATCAAAACTGTATGGCACTGGCAGAAAAACAGAAACATAGATCAATTTAATAGGCTAGAAAGCCCAGAAATAAACCCATGCACCTATGGTTAATGAATCTACAACAAAGGAGGCAAGACTATATGATGGAGAAAAGACAGTCTCTTCAATAAGTGGTGCTGGGAAAACTGGAGAACTACATGTAAAAAATTGAATTAGAACATTCTTTAACACCGTACACAAAAATAAACTCAAAATGTATTAGAGACCTAAATATAAAGCCTGATACTCTAAAACTCTTAGAGGAAACAGGCAAAACACTCTTTGCCATAAATTACAGCAAGATCTTTTTGGATCTCTCTCTTAGAGTAATGTAAATAAAAACAAAAATAAACAAATGGGGCCTAATTAAACTCAAAAGCTTCTCACAGCAAAGGAAACCATAAACAAAAGAAAAGGAAAACCCACAGAATGGGAGAAAATATATACAAACAATGCGACTGACAAGGGATTAATCTCCAAAATTCACAAAAAGTTCATGTGGCTCAATATCAAAAAAACAAACAACCTAATCAGAAAAATGTGCAGAAGACCACAACAGACATTTCTCCAAAGAAGATATACAGATGGCCAACAAGCACATGAAAATATGCTCATCACCACTAATTATTAGAGAAATGCAAATAAAAACTACAATGAGGTATCACCTCACACCTGTCAGAATGGCCATCATCAAAAAGACTACAAACAGTAAATGTTGGAGAGGGTGTGGAGAAAAGGGAATCCTCCTACACTGTTAGTGGGAATGGAAATTGGTACAGCCACTGTGGAGAACAGTATGGAGGTTCCTTAAATATCTAAAAACAGATCTACCATATGATGCCACCATCCCACTCCTGGGCATATATCTGAAGAAAACCATGGTTCAAAATAATGCATGCACCTCAATGATCATTGCAGCTCTGTTTACAATAGCCCAAATGGAAGCAACCTAAATGTCCATCATCAGATGAATGGATAAAGAAGATGTGGTACATATATACAATGGAATATAACTCATTCATTAAAAAGAATGAAATAGGGCTTCCCTGGTGGCACAGTGGTTGAGAGTCTGCCTGCCGATGCATGGGACATGGGTTCGTGCCCCTGTCTGGTAAGATCCCACATGCCGTGGAGTGGCTGGGTCCGTGAGCCATGGCTGCTGAGCCAGCACATCCGGAGCCTGTGCTCCACAACGGGAGAGGCCACAACAGTGAGAGGCCCGCGTACCACACAAAAAAAGAATGAAATAATGCCATTTGCAGCTACATGGATGGACCTGGAGATTATCGTACTAAGTGTAGTAAGTCACACAAAGAAAGACAATATCATATGATATTGCTTACATGCAGAATTAAAAAATAATAATACAAATGAACTTATTTACAAAACAGAAGCAGACTCAGAGAACGAACTTGTGTGGAAGGGTGGGGAGGAGGAATAGAGTGGGAGTATGGGATTGCCATATACACACAACTCTATTTAAAATAGATAACCAACAAGGACCTACTGTATAGCACAGGGAACTCTACTCAATATTCTGTAATAACCTAAATGGGAAAAGAATTTTAAAAAGAATAGATACATGTATATGTGATTTAATTATACATGATATGTATAATTAAATCACTTTACAGTACACCTGAAACTAACACAACACTGTTAATCAAGTATGTTCCAATATAAAATGAAAATTAAAAAAAAAATACAACACTGTAAAAAAATCTGTAAAAATCTGTAATCTCCAATAAAAATTGGAAAAGAACTTGAAAAATAATAGATACATGTATATGTACAACTGAATCACTTTGCTGTATGCCTGAAACTAACACAACATTGTTAATCAACTATACTCCAATACACAATAAAAATTTTAAAAAAGTACCAAAGTCCTTCAATATACTCAGCTGATGAGGCTAGGAACAACAGGTTATCTCATACATGCTGGGGAGAATGCAAAATATGTAATAAAAATACATATTTACTTACCGTTCAATCGAGCAATCTCACTTTTAGAAATTTACTCTGACCATGCAACTTCAAAAATAAGAAAACTTATATACTCACATGCTTTCACATTTATGTAGTTTCCAATATTTCACAATAACAAACTAGGGTGCCATAAATAACGGTAAAAAGGAATATGGAGGATATCTATAAACCTATACGAATTTCCAAAATATATTCAGTGTAAAAGCAAAGTGCAAGAGAACACAGAGTATTCTATCTTTTATGCAAGAAAAGAGGGAAAATAATAAAGCATGCATTTATCTGTTTATCTTTACATAAAGAAACACTGAAAGGATGAACCAGAAAACAATGAAATTGGCTACATATAAGGGGTGTGGGAAAATGGGGTAGAGAGGATACTGAAGGGAGTGATAGTTCTCTGAGTATACCTTTCTGTACAGTTTTGACTTTTGAAAACACTGAAATTCTATGTATTCTTAAAAATAAAATTAATACAATAGGTGAAGATCGTCAAAAGGTTCAAACGTCTAGCTATAAGATAAATAAGTAATGAAGATGTAATATACAGCATGGTGACCATAGTTAATACTGTATTGTATATTTGAAAGTTGTTAAGAAACTAGATCTTAAAAGTTCTTATCACAATAAAATAAATTATAACTTGTGTGGTGATGGATATTAAACTAAATTTATTCTGGTAATAATTTTGCAATATATACATATATCAAACCATTACGTTGTACACCTAAAACGAATACAAGGTTATATGTCAATTATATCTCAAATTAAATTAAATTAAACCAATAAGAATAGAAAGGGGGAGGTAAAATTCAAATGAAATTAAACAAACCCAAATGAACATCAAATGAAAAACATAACCACACTAAAGAGAAACAACAAAAAAATAGTCATTAAGTCATCCAGCATCCCTACCTGACTGAGGAAACTGCATGTCACCTAGAGTTCATGGTCCTGAAAGTACATTGTTTAAGTGGAACATACTTTAAGTATTCTGTTTGGGGAAGAGTGCTATGTGAATTTTATGTAGACATAGGCATTTAAAAAAGTGTATATGTGGGAAGGATACTGGGTAGCCAATAGGGGAATAGCGGACATGATTTGTTATGCTGCATCAATTTGCCCTTATTATGGCTACATCAATTTCCATCTGAAGGATCACTCCTCTTCCCATTTTCTATTCAAGTATTTCTTTCAGAGTTGACTCTAGCCCCAAGAGTTAAACATGAGGGAAAAGATAATGTTTGGACCTGTTAATGCCATCTTGCCATCATGTAGAGCTTGAGAATGGGTCAGCATTGAAAATAGATCTGAAGGATGGAGAAAAAATGTCCTCATGATACTGCCTAAGACATGAATCCAGTCAACAAACCCCCTTTGCTTGTTTAAGTCAGTTTGAGTTAGGTGTTAGCATTTCAACTAAAAAGATCCTAATGGATTTGCTACAACACCATGGTTAAAGACATTATTTAGTTCAGTGCCCCTTATATAAGGTTATCCTATGTTAAATACTTTCAAAACCTCAGCATCAGCAAAAAGCATCTCTTGCAGAACTGGCATGCTTCTTGTCACATAATTGTTATATAATCTGCTGAGTTTCTTGTCTTGCCTTCCCTGTCAGGAAGCTCAGAGCTCAATTTAATGTTCAATTAAATGACCTGTTAGCCCTGGCTCTCAGCACACTTTCCTTATCATTTTTCACAGTTTTGTTTTTGTGTTTCGATTTTAACGGCCTTATTGCATACATATTTATTACTATAAATAACCTTGAATCTCCTTTAGAAGAATGAAGAATAAAATCAGTAATAGTGTCTGGCAAGAAAACACAACATACATCTGTTAAGTAAAAATTGCATCTATTAACAAAGAGAATGTATTTTTTGTCAGAATCTGAATAATCAGAGGAAGTAAAATACAGTGGCTTACTTTACAATACTAAAAGAAAATGTAAAATACCTATGTTTAGAAAATATAACAAATGTATCTGATAGTCTTGAAGCAAAAGGAGAGAGAAAGGCAAGGCTTGGCTCCTAACCTGTGCTTAGGCAGGGAGATGGGGCATGGAGATGAGGGAAAGAGATAAAGAAACAGAGGCTGTTGTAGGCTTGAGTAGAGCAGGTTCTAATTCTAGAAAAATCCAGCGGTAAAAGAACATAAACCCTACCTTCACAAGTAGGTCCCCAAAATTTTCAATCTATCTCTCCAAGTAAATAGGAGGGCACTGGGGGAATCATGGGAGAAACAAATTGTGGTCTGCTTCTTCTACCCCTCACCCTACCCTCCAAGTCAACCTAAGAAGATTAAACCAAGTTGAGCCTGGTAGGACTAAATTATTTCAGGGCACCAGTCAACAAACATGCATTCTTTATCCTGGTAGCTAATGTTTAAAAGACAAATGCAGAATGAAGTATACTTTAGTTGGAAGAAGTTTCTTAAAGTATTATGATGTATAAGCAGTGATCAGATATTTTATTAAGGGATGGTGTAGATGGGAGGCATGAAAGAAGCAAAAGCATAAGAGTGATGAAAAAGATGTGGCCAATGAGAAAGCAATTTCTGAAGTCCTCGCAAAGTTGTACTAGGGTCTATCTATTTACTTTTAGGAAGTTGAGAAAAACAGAAGAGGTACATGGAGATTCTGATTGCCAGGCTCTAGATGCATTTCTGAACCTCATATGAAATTAAGTTTCTACATGTGTATGCATAGCTGCTATAACCTAACATGGCCTACAAATGTTAGGGGATATAATTTCTGTTATTCTACTTGATTTCAAGCTTAAAATAAATTTTCCAATATTTAGAGACTAAGATTTTCATTTGTCCTTACTGTAGAAAAGATTAAGTTGTCACCTTAACTTACAGACAGATGAATTCTCCTGATAAGTCCTAAAAATACTGTAAGTTTTCATCTTTATCTTCTTGAATTCCCATGCCTTTTAATAACATTAGAAGAGTAATCCTAAAGTGGGAAAATATTACAGTTCAAATATCAAGGTTATATGCATAAACAAATTATATCTTGATATGCCTTTTTTACAACTGGCTCCTGAACAATGTATAGCAATTTTCAATGAAATATGCAAGAAGATATACGTGTGTATAAAAGCTGACACAATTTTATATCCATAAATGATCAAGCAAGGTCTAATGTAAAATGTTAGAAAGTTGCAGCCTTTTTATTTAGTACCCAGAGAATGTTAGTAATTTAACTTGATAAATGTTGCTCACAGAGTTTTTTTTTTTTTTTTTTTTTTTTTTTTTTTATTAACAAGAATAAAAATAAATAAAATTTCTATGTCATGTTTGGCATGCTGTAAATTCAAAATGATAGCTATTTCTTTAGCAGCACTATGAGGGGGAAAAACACTATAAAATGCAGTACTGGATTTGGTCTTACACAAAAAATGTAATACAATAAAAACTTTAATGTCAAAAGGAACAGTATCTTAAAGAAAACATTTATAAAATAAATTATGGTATAAACTCCATAATGCAGGCAGAAAAAGAAAATACTAAAAATCTGACTACTGAGGACCTTTTCTTTCAATTTCAGCTTTTAAGTTTTTAAGTACACATGAATCAAATATACACACAACTTCTACTTAATGCCATTTCTGTCTTGAGAAGTGCAAAAAACGTCAGTAAATATCATATTTCTTACATCAGAAAATAAGCCGATGAATCCCAAAGTGCTTGGGAAGTGTTGGCAGGACAATTTTCTTTTTTTTTTGCCACTGTGGCTATAGCAAACTATGCTCTTTCTGCATAAATCTATGTAACTCACAACCACCAACACTATTTACTGTTTAAAAAAAAAATCAAACACAGGAAAACCTCTTTCTCCTTTTCTTATAGTATGGAATTTAATGCAAAATAAATTCTCATTTCCAAACCATGCTTGCATTTGGATATTAAATTAAAGTTTCTTGTATAACTTTTATTTATTTATTTATTTATTTATTTATTTATTTATTTATTTATGGCTGTGTTGGGTCTTCATTGCTGTGAGCGGGCTTTCTCTAGCTGCAGCGAGTGGGAGCTACTCTTCATTGCAGTGCGTGGGCTTCTCATTGCAGTGGCTTCTCTTGTTGTGGAGCATAGGCTCTAGGTGCACGAGCTTCAGTAGTTACAGCATGTGGACTCAGTAGTTGTGGCTCAGGGGCTCTAGAACACAGGCTCAGTAGTTATGGTGCTGGGCTTAGTTGCTCCACGGCATGTGGGATCTTCCTGGACCAGGGCTCAAACCCGTGTCCCCTGCATTGGCAGGCAGATTCTTAACCACTGCACCACCAGGGAAGTTCCCTTGTATAACTTTTAAAATGGTTGTTTCTTGCTACACTGCTTCCGTGATGTTTAAAATGATTTTATCATACTAAAAAACAAACAACATTTTTGCTATAAGTGGCATCAATTTCAGAGGGAGAGAATTTGAAAAGAGAACTCAAATGTGACCTGAGAAATATTAGTTGATAGGAAAGAAAAGAAGCAAATAAATATAATTGGTCACATTCTGACAATTTATTAAGAAACTAATGCACTTTGTACATTCTCTAAAACTGTCCCACATAAAATTAGATGCTTAATAAGACATTTTTTGATGAGTAAATTAGTTCATGTTATTACACAAACAAAATGAAAGCAAAAGTCATCCAAAGAAGTTCTATTGTACACGGTTTAGAAATGTGAATATAAAACAAATTCGAATGTGTCTATCATATACATATGTATATATACATATATATGTCTATATTCCTAAGCATTCAGCTAAGAATTCTTGCTGGTCAATAAACTAAAAGGTACATAATTTGTGGAATATTATCTAACTAAGCAATCTTGAATTTCTATATTATAAAAATTATTTTCCTTTGTGTTTTTCTTCATATTTCAAAGAAGCTTATGCCTATAATTTAGGGTTTACTATACCTTCAAGTATTAGCAATCAAACTGAATTTTAGATGATCAAGCTTTATCATTTCATTCAAATTATATGATGGACTTCACTATATTGTATGACTAAAACCAGGAACAGTGCATCCATGAGCATAATGTATTGATAATAATGTATTTGATAATAATCACTATCAATGACACTACACTCTTGCATAGGAAGGCAGGTAGCACACTACTGAATTATTCTGTTAATTCATTTTGAGATACATGCCAAAAATACTTGAATAAGCTTTGAAATGTAAGAACCTGTTCTAAAGGAGTTTAAGTGTAGTTGACCAATCTATACTTAATATGGCTTGCATTCTTGTTGAGGAATAACATTGTGATAAATAGGTTCTCTGTGTCCTGAAATCTAGTCAAAGGATCTGGAGACTTTGACTGCACTGATAGTTTGCATTCAATCTTTCTGTGCTCTTGTTTCTCTATCAATAAAATAGGAATAGAGTCTGGGGCTAGGGGGGAGACTACTTATGCTATATGGACTATGTAATATGAGAAACAAGAATACAGATAAATATGGGCTTAACAACAACTGCCTCCCTCCACACAATTCTGTCATAAAAGTTCATTGTGAAGTTCATTGTGATGAAAGAGCTTAGAAGTTTTTAAGAGAAAATGTAGATTGAGAAGTAGTAAGGAAGGAGCTGTGCAAAAAAACAAAAAACAAAAAAAAAACACAAAAAGGACACTTTTTTTTTTTGATAATCTGATACTAGGGGCACGTTGTGTAAGTTCCTTGCCCCAAAATATCTTCCCTGATAATAACTGATTTTAAAATTATTCTCATCTGGCTAGACTGCCTGAAAATCCAGCAACTAGAAACTCATTTGATTAATGGATCTCTTCCTTGAAAAATGTCAAATTATCTATTAGCCACTGACAGAAAAATGTGAATTAATTTAATAAAATCACTTTCCTTTCACCTTTTTAGCTGAAAATAGCTGCTCTGTGAGAATGGAAGTTCTGATTCATGGAAGGGGAAGGGTAGAGGTCCTTTTGGAGCACAGAAGCCTTCTGGATTAAGCTTTAATCATTGGAGTCCTCTGTGAGCTACTCAAGTAGGATAGCATGCAGGAGCTGGAAAGTCAGGAGGAAGAGAATGCCAAAGACATACTTTGCCTAGTTTAAAGCCTAAGTTTTCTAGTTGATCTTAAAGCCAAGGTAAGTGGTTCTTTTCCTTCTTCATATATGAAGGGCCTCTTACTGTCAGGAAAATGCTACTCAATCAGTATGAATAAGTTTCTGTGGGAAGTACTATTTTAACATGATGTTTCAAAGAGGAGGCATTATAGACCAGAAGTCCCTAACCTTTTTAGCACCAGGGACTGGTTTCATGGAAGACAATTTTTCCATGGATCGGGGTTGTGGGGCGGGGTGGTTCAGGTGGTAATGTAAGCGATGGGGAGCAGCAGATGAAGCTTCGCTCGTTTGCCCACCCACCGCTCACCTTCTGCTGTGTGGCCTGGTTCCTAACAGGCCATAGACCGGTATGGGTCTGCGGCCCGGGGGATTGGGGAACCCTGTTATAAACACCAAGCATCTATTCTTAAGGTTTCAAGTTGCCTATACATATAAAATCTCTTTGGGCTAACCAGAGGTGCTATCAAAATGCTTTACTATGTTTAATTACCAATGGCAATGAATGACAAAAATCAAAGTTTAGGCATTCATGGATCTAAGAAAATAGGCTAAAGTTTGATTTTCATGAAAGAACTAAAACCATTGCTTTTTTCTACAAAATCACCAATACCAGCATTACATTTTAATTTTCATACAAATGGTTTCCTGAGTTTATTCATAATAATATGTGCTTTAGTACAATAGATGGTAAAGTCTATCTGAGAAAATCTGGTTTTTCCCTTCGAGAAAAACAATACAATATCCTCTCCTTTCCAGAACAACAATAAAACCCCCAAACTGTGCTATGATTAAATACTACCAAGAACCATCAGCTAGAAAGAAAAGCAATGCAAAATAGTGTTCACAAATCCATTAGAAACCAAAGTATTCTAAAGTCTCAAAGAAAGGATTTGTTTATACTGGTTAAGTATTTGTAGAAATCCCATCAAAAAAATGTCCCATTCATATCTGCTCTTGTTGCTCTAGAGCTCTAACCAAAATAGACATGGTTAGGTATCCCTACTTGGGTTCCTCCTACAGAATGAGGGTGTAATTTGAAGTTTTCCCTTATAATAAGGTTGCCCCCTACTACTGTTAAGCTACCATGTTTGAATTTTCCAGAAGAAAGCTCTCACAATTATTGGAAAAATCCACTAGCACATCTGCATCTTTTATACACTGTCAATCCTCACTGAGTGATAAGGAAACATGCTGTTCATTGCTTATTTCTGATCACGTTCCTTTCACGAAGGGACTGTATGACATGATCTTTCTGAGCAAACTCATTGAAAAATTAAGATCATCTACTTTCAAAAACTACTGATTATTGAAAGACTGAAAGTTATTTTGTGGTCATTTTTCATTTTCCAACTTAACTTACCCTAATTCTACTACTACAAAAGCATACACGGAAAGAGCATCTCTGTCCTGAAAAGCTGAACACCAAAATCATACCTCTGAGTTTGTCATATCAATTCTGATAAGAAGATATAACATCACAAACAAGATAATGACAAGAGGAAAATAAGCCAGAATATAAGAACACAAACTGTCACACACAAGTACTTCTAGTAATAAAGCAAAATGAGGAAAGAAAAAGCCAAACTGGGACATAAAAATCTACAAGATATGATCCCAGTATGTTTCTAAGTAATGTTTTACATGTAACACTAGATGTTCTTTAATGTCTTTCCATTATTGCAAAAAGACACCTCAAAATAAGGATACATACTTTTATATATTACACACAAGAAATAGACCTTTGTGAATGGAATATACATCACTTACATTATAAAGAGAATTATGTATAGTTTCTTTTATTAAATACAGAAGTTACAAGTCTCCTAGACTAAATTGTATACTTCAGCACTCAGTAATCACCTCTCTCTGAACTAAGCAAAATAAAATACACAGCAAACAGAATACCAAGCACGCACAAGTAGATCACTTATATTCACTAAAGAAAAGTATAATATCCTCCAGTTTACATTCATGAGTTCCTTCTGTCAGTAGCAGTAGCAGTAGCAGCAGTAGTAGTAGTAGTAATAGTATTTAAAGTAGTAGTAATGGTATTTTCTTCAACAACACTAAAAGATTCTTTCAAATTCCATCATTTAGAGAAAACAATACATACTACGCAGTGGTTCTGAATCATAAAATTTAATAATAGGACAAATTTGGCCAGACCTTTTTATTATAAATATGATTTTAAAATGTGTTCAAATTTTATGCATATCATTAACATTACTTCCTATTTAAAAAGACTTTATCTTCTTGAAGTAAACTATTATGTAGCATTATCTAAAGTTTACTGAAGTGCATTATAACTATATGATGTGTGCTAAGCTCACAAGTCCACTATAGTAAAGTTTCAACTATATGACCATAGGATTAAAGGTATATTAATATGCTACACTGTAATTCAAAGCACATGGAAGTCCAAAAAACAACAGTGTAGTTCAGTATAAAGGGACAGATGATAATTAAATCCAATTGGTTAACTTGAAAGTCAGCTTACATAACACCAAGGTAGTGCCAACACCATGTACTTTATTTTCAAAGGCTTAACTATGACCTATTCAGTAGATTACAACACCAATATAAAGCCTTTGGCTAAAATTTTCTTCACTTGTACTACAATTCCATTAGATGTAAAATTTACAGAAGCCTTATGAAAACCTTTATTTCTAGATGAGGCCCTTTATGGATAATACACAGGTCTGTCGGCACACATTATCTGTGATTTAATTCTCCTGTAAAATTTAGCATCAACCATATTAGGAATTAACATATTAGCATAAATGATTTTTTAATCTGGCACCAAACTACTATGTTTACATTTTAGTAACTACAGAGTCAAATGAACGGAGTCCTTTGGTTACACACAATAAGCTTCTACAATACATTTTTTGTTTGTTTTTCTTAAAAAAAAAAAGAAGCCTATCCTTTCAGGATCTAATGTTAAAAAATACTGACATTGCTTGGCATTATACTATTATACTTCCATCTTACTTGTTGGTAATGATTCCCCAAACCATTAATTTACACAACCAGAAAAACTATTAAAGTAACTTTATTTGAAAGGAACTTTAGAAGTTAATGTGCAGAGAAGTTGGTAGGACCTTGTAGGTACCAATTTTATACTTAAATAAACACTTGGACACTACTGAAAAACAATGTGGTATGAATATTGTGGACCTGTATATGTTTTTAATCTCACTCCCCCTTAAAAAAAGGAAGCTTAAACAGAATATTCAAGTAATGTAGTAGAAAACAGTGCCTTTGATATAAGATTAGACAAAAAGCCACACATTTAAATTTTTATTCATCCAGTTAGGCTGAGGAACACTAAAAATCTTACAGGCCAGTTGATGTTCGCTTTTTCATGCTCCGACGTTGAGCTAAGCTTGAAGCAGCAACAGGCTCTAGGACTGGTTGAAAGGTCTTGTGAGTCAGGGCAGAATATGTGGCGACCACTGCTCCCTAAAATAATGAGAAATATCACAAAATGAATAACAATCTCTGGAAGTAAGAAAACTTCCACATTATATCATGAGAAATTTAACTAGAATACAACTTCTTCCCCCCAGGAAAATAATTGAGAATCCTTAATCTGTGCATTGATGCTCCTTTGATTCATTAACACTTGATTACTTGTATATTTTTTGCTTCAATAACTATGCTTCTTACAAATTTTTAAAACACTAAAATGTATTATTTTTATCAGTCTTTCAAAACTCTTTGAATTTGCTTTTAAATATCTTTTAAATCTTATTTTTAATACAAATTGTATACATTTAAGGCATATAACATGTTCTTTTGATATCTATAGTAAAATTATTACTACAGTCAAGCTAGTCAACATATTTTCTCTTCACACAGTTATCACTTTTTGTGTGATGAGTGAAATCTTAGAAAATTTCCAGTACTCAATATAGTATTATTAACTATAGTCATCAGGCTTCACATTAGATCTCTAGACTTATTCATCCTACATAACTGTAACTTTGTATACCTTAACCAATATCTCCCCATTTCCACCACCTCCGTGCCCCTGGTAACCACTGTTCTACTCTCTGTTTCTACATATATGACTTTTTTAGATTCCACATATAAGAGAGATCATGTACTATTTTTCTTTCTGTGTCTACATTATTTCACTTAGCAATAATGTCTTATGGGTTCATCTATGTTGTGGCAAATGGCAAGATCTCCTTTTAAAAAGCTGAGTAATATTCTACTATATATAATATATTCCATACACATACACACACACACATCACAATTTCTTTACCCTCAGAGATTATCTGCACTCCCATGTTCATTCCAGCAATATCACAATGGCCAAGATATGGAAACATCTTAGTGTCCATCAAGAGATAAATGGATAAAACACTAAACTTTAAAATCTAGGTTCAATGCCTATAAATATGGAAACCAATGGTTATTAATTTAGGAACCACTAGCCATCTTTTGTTTCCATACAAAACTTGAATTTAGTCTGCTCCTAGCCCCAGTGTCTCTTAAGAGCAAGTCAAATACAATCAAGAAAATTTTATTTATCATCAGTAAGGCAGTAGCTAAAGAAGTTTGTTACTTAAAAAAGCAAACCAAAACAAAAAATCTATAAATATACCTTTAAAAAATAAAGATACTTTAAAGTAATTATATGTGTCATCAGTGGATGGCATGCAATGGCATTATTAGTATCAAGCATTTAGAAAGTGCTTAAAAGTATGTTTGTTTTACCTTAACAACATGTGATGTATCATTTCTACTTGGCTGATCATTTGGCAACTGATCTCTGTGGGTTATCCATGAGTGTTTTAATACTTGTTCTGTAGTGTACCGCTGCTGTGGGTCCATATGCAGCATATGGGAAAGCAAATCCTAAATTAAAATGAAAAAAATATATATATATATACACATACATGAAACTACATATCATTAAAGGTTTTAGTAAAATATATCATTTCACATTTTCTCAAAGTATGAGAGGATTAATAGCTTTGCAATCTGTTTTAGTTGACCTATCATTAGGGTAAACAAAACCCATATACTGCATAGTTAACTGTCAAAAGAGAATATTAAAACAGATTTTTCAAAATACAGCATATCCTTATTTACCATTCTAAAATCAGGGGATACCAATTCTGTGTAACTTGAATGTGGTTAGTGAGGGAGGAGAAAAATGTAAAGTAGCAGGAACTATGGTGGAATATGCTAAATGGTCAGGAGGAGAAAGGAACTATAGATCTTTGCTGGTAATCTGGGCCCCAAAGTATAAGTGTATCTGTATACAGATACAACATCATAGAAGGGGAGTCCCATGTTGTTAATATGCTCAGTAACTGGTGGTTTACTGTATAAAATACTAAAGAAAGCAAAACATAAATCCAAGGTTAGCAGCTGATTTCTAGCAATGTAGTGGTCAGAATATCATATATTTTTCATCAGAGTAAATGTAAATATGCTTATTTTCTCTATGTTGTAATAAAAACTTATAAATGTAATACAACCTCATAGTAAAACACAATTTTAAATCTATTAAATGATGTAACAATTTAAAATAAACTCTCTACCAAGCATCTTTTATAGAAAGGAGAATTAAACTCTCCTTAACAAGCATCTTCTAATATAGAAACAAAAGCATTTGTGAACTTTTTATCACTAGCAGAGGTAGTGAGAAACCAAAGACTACACTGTAATGTCAGAATTTGAAGAATAGTGTAATTGGTTGAAACTATGTAGAGGAGTAGAACAACCAATCAAAAAAATCTATTGGAAAAAGAACATATGTGCAGAAATAAATGAAAAAATAATATTAAAAAGAACATAACAGTGAATTACATCAATAAAACAGACATAAATGATAATCATAAAAATGATTAAAGTTCCCAGAACTTCTGTGCCTCTGGCCAAGATGTAAAACCAGGAACTGGATTCACTCACCTGGTTGAAACCCAGCCCCTCCAAAAAAACATACCCATAAAATATAGGAAGCAACAGTTTTCAAGAGATCAGATATTAGGCAATGAAGGAAAGTAACCCCTAAAGGATGGGAAACAAATCAAGTAAGCCCTATGATTGCTCTAGCTTAGAACCTTGAAAGAGTTTTCAGGATGCTGGGTAGGTAAGGAAAACTCAGGCAGAGCCTGGCAAATTCCCTGTGGTGATGAAGCAGAACTGAGAGTCAGGGAAGATCAGGGCAGAAAAAGCAAGAAAGATTAATGAAGAGGTAAGAGGAGCAGAGAGAGAACACTGTAGGGGGTCTCTTTCAAGTGTCTTCACCACAAACCCATATGTGGTGAAAAAAATAACAAAGGTCATGGGAAGAACTGTATGAAAAGATTAGAGGGAAATGGGAGTTCATGCAGGGTGAAGGATATTGCCTGTTCCCACCAGTCAGACTGGAAAATCTCATATTCATTGAGTATTTGGTAGAGAACTTGAAAGAAACCTGCCTGAGTAGTGAGTATCCCTAGATTAAACACTACTCTGGTCCTGCCTAAAAATATCTTAAAATGAAGGCACAAAAGTATCAATTGTTTTCCCTAATTTAACTCAGAAAGTAGCTCAAGAATGGGAATACAAAAGCATCCAGCACTCACCAAGGTAAAATTCACTATGTCAAGCTTCTTATCCAAAATTACAAGGCATACAAAAGAGAAGGAAAATACAATGCAAAATGAAAAGAAAAAAATCAATCAATCAAAATTGACCCACAACTGAAATATATGTTCAAAAGTTAAGTAGAGAGACATAAAAAGAAACAAATAAAACAGCGATGAAAACTAAAATGTGAGACAAAAAAATAAAAAGAACCAAATAGGATTAATGGCAAATTTAAGATGGCAGGTAAAAAGACTGGTGAAGACATGGCAATAAACACTATAAAAAAGAAAAAAAAAGTGAAAAACAAGCAAGCAAAAGAGCAGAGCATCATTGAGCTATGGGACAACTTCAACTGACAAAGCACACAACTACAATTAGAGTCCCAGAAAGTAAGAGGGAAAAAACAATATTTGAAGAAATAATGTCTCTAAAATTTCCAGATTTTATGGAAACTATGAACCCACATATCAAAGAAGGTCAGTGAACCCCAAGTAAAAGAAATAAAGAAAATTATACACCAAGGGACATCAAACCAAATTGCTCAAAACCCAATACAGAGAAAACTTTAAAAGTAACTGAGAAATGAAAGACATGTTACATATGATGAAACAAAGATAAAAATAAAAGCCCCATAGGCACATACATTAAGCTGCCCTGGGACAACCCCACCCACCAGTGGTGAGGTACCAGCCCTAGGTCCCTCCAGACCCTGCAGACAGTCACTTAGGTCCCTGGTCCCACCTACTATCAAGGCAGCACAAGCCTTGGGACCACTGGGGATGAACAGCCACTCATGCCAGGACCCAGCCCTGCCCAACAGTGGGCTGGCAGCCACCACAACACAGGGCCTGGCAACCAACTGGGCTGGGAGCCAGCCCTGTCTGCCAGCACACCCAGAGTAGTGACCCCACCACAACAGAAGAACCCATGCAGCACACACATGGGGCACCCCTAGGACATATAGCTCTGGTGACCAGAGTGGAGTATGCTGATTGGCCCCATAGGATATCTCCTACATAATGCCACTTCTCCAAGATCAGGAAACATGACTGACCTACTTAATAAATAGAAATAAACACAGAGAACTGGGCAAAATGAGGAGACAGAGGAATATGTTCCAAACAAAGGAACAAGACAGAATCTCAGAAGAACTAAACAAATTGGAAGAGAGCAACCTACCCAATAAAGACTTCAAGGTAATGATCATAAAACTGCTCATTGAACTTGGGAGAATAACGGATGAACACAGTAAGAAGTCTAACAAAGAGCTACAAAGTATAAAGAACCATAAAACAGAGCTGAAGAATACAATAGTTGAAATTAAAAAAAAACAAAAATAACACTAAGAAGGAATCAAGAGTACATGACATGATACAGAGAAACAGATCAGTGAACTGAAAGACAGAATAATGTAAATCACCCAAGCTGAACAGAAAAAGGGAACAAAAGAATTTAAGAAATGAGGATAGCTTTTAAAAGATTTCTGGAAAAAATACCAAGAGTACAAATATTCACATTATAAGGGTCCCAAAGGAGAAGAGAGAAAGGGACACAATTTATCTGAAGAAATATTAACTGGAAACTTCCCCTACCTGGGAAAGGAAATGGACATCCAGGTCCAGGAAGCAACTGAGTCCAAAACAAGCTGAACAAAAAGAGATCCACACCAAGGCACACTATAACTAAAATGGCAAAAATTATAGATAGGGAATCTTAAAAACGGCAAGAGAAAAGCAACTAGTTACATACAAAGGGATTCCCATAAGACTTTCAGTTGACTTTTCAGCAGAACCTGCAAGCCAGAAGGGAGTGCCAAAGTGATATATTCAAAGTGATGAAAGGACAAAACATACAACCAAGACTACTCTACCCAGCAAGGCTATCTTCAGATTTGAAGGAGAGAGAATGTTTTACAGAGAAGCAAGCACTAAAAGAGTTAGGTATCACTAAACTAATGGCTCTCCAAGAAATGCTAAAGGGACTTCTATAAGTAGCAAAGACAAGACCAAAACTAGAAATATAAAAATTACAAAAGGCAAAATCTCACTGGTAAAGGCAAAGGCACAGTAAAGGTCAACCACTTATAAAACTACTAGGAAGGTTAAAAGACAAGAGTGGTAAAATCACCTATATATACACATAAAGTAGTTAAGAAATACACATAAAAAACATGGAAAATATGATGTTAAAAACATTAAACATAAGAGGGGTATAAAAATGCAGGGTTTTTAGATGAGTTCAAACTTAAGAGATCATCAACTGAAAATAATGATATATATTGTGAAATACGAACATCATGGTAACCACAAAGCAAAAACCTATAACACACATACACACACACACACACGAGACAGAGAGAGAGAGAGAGAGAGAGAGAGAGAAAGGAATCCAAAGATAACACTGGTGATAATCATCAAATCACAAGGGAAGAGAGCGAAAGATGAAGAAAGATAAAAAAGACAAAAACAACCAGAAAAAAATTAACAAAATGGCAATAAGTATTGATACATACCTATTGATAATTATTTAAAATGTAAATAAATTAAATGTTCCAATCAAAATACATAGAAAGTGGCTGAATGACTAAAAAAACAAGACCATCTATATGCTACCTATAAGAGACTCACTTCAGATGTAAACACACACAAGAACTGAATGTAACATGATAAAAAAGGTATTCCATCCAAATGGAAATGAAAAGAAAGTTGGGGTAGCAATACTTATATTAGATGAATAGACTTTGAAACAAAGACTGTAACAAGAGACAAAGAAGGACATTACATAATGATGAAGGGGTCAATCCAGCAAGATGTATATCAATTGTAAATATATATGAAACCAAAGTTGGAATACCTAAATACATAATGCAAATACTGACATTAAAAGACAAATTGACAGTAACACAATAATAGTAGTCAATGTCAATATCACACTTACATCAATGGAGAGATCATCCAAACAGAAAATCAATAAGGAAAAACTGGTCTTAAATGACACATTAGAATAGATGGAAATAATACAAATACACAGCACTTTTTTATCCAAAAACAACAAAACACACATTTTTTTCAAGGGCACATGGAACATGCTCCAAAGACAGTTCACATGCTGGGTTGCAAAACAAGCCTCAATAAATTTAAGAAGACTGAAATCATATAAAGCATGTTTTCCAACAATGGTATGAGACTAGAAATCAAGTACAAGAACAACAACAAAAAACTTAAAAAAAAAAACTCCACAAATGTGGAGTCTAAACAACATGCACTAAACAACCAATGGGTCACTGTAGAAATCAAAGAGGAAATAAAATTAATTAGAGACAAATGAAAGCAAAAACACAATGATCTACAATCTATGGGCCGCAGCAAAAGCAGTTATTAGAGGGAAGTGGATAGTGATCCACACCTATATCAGGAAGCAAGAAAAATGCCAAACAATCTAACCTTACACTTAAAGGAACTAGAAAAAGAAGAAAGAAACAAAACTCAAAGTTAGTAGAAGGAAAGAAATAATAAAGATCAGAGCAGAAACAAATGAAACAGAGATTAAAAACCTCTAGCCAGACTCATCAAGAAAAAAAGAGAAAGAGCCCAAATCAATAAAATCAGAAGGGAAAGAGGATAAATAACTAATAGCACAGAAATAAAAAGGATCATAAGAGATTACTAAAAACAGTTATACTCCAAAAAATGGACAATCTAGAAAAAAATGGATAAATTCCTAGAAACATACAATCTTCCAAGACTGAACCAGGAAGAACTAGAAAATGTGGACAGACCAATTACGAGTAATAAAACTGAATCAGTAATAAAAACAATTCCCAACAAACAAAAGTCCAGGACAAATGGCTTCACTGATGAATTCTAAAAACATTTAAATAAGAGTTAACACACATCCTTCTCAAAGAATTCCTAGAAAATTAAACAAAAAAAGAATACTTTTGAACTCATTTTATAAGGCAAGCATAACCCTGATACCAAAACCAAAGATACCACCAAAAAAAGGAAAATTACAAGCTAATATCACTGATGAACATAGATAAGAAACCCTCAATAAAATATTAGCAAACTAAATTGAACAACCTATTAAGCGGAACACAAAATGATAAAGTAGGATTTATCCCAGAGATGTAAAGGATGCTTCAGTATCTGCAAATCAATCAATGTGATACACCACATTAACAAATTGAAGAAGAAAAATCATGATTATCTCAATAGATGCTGAAAATGCATTTGAAAAAAATTAAACATCAGTTATGATAAAAACTCTAAACAAAGTTGGTATAGAGGTAATATATCTCAACATAATAAAGGCCATATATGACAAACCCACAGCTAACATCATAGTCAATGATGAAAACTAAAAGTTTTTCCTCTAAAATCAGGAACAAGATAAAGACGTCCACTCTCACCACTTGTATTTAACATAGTACTAGAAGTCCTCACCAAAGGAATCAGACAAGGAAAAGAAATAAAATCAATAAGGAACACAGTCCTTAAGTGACACATTACACCAGATGGACTTAACTGATATCTATAGAGTGTTCCATCCAAAAGGATCAGAATACATATTCTTTTCAAGTGCACACTGAACAGTCTCCAGGATAGATCACATGCTAGGCAACAAAGCAAGCCTTGGTAAATTTAAGAAAATTGAAATCATATCTAGCATCTTTTCTAACCATGATGCTATGAGATTAGAAATCAACTACAAGAAAGAAACTGCAAAAAGAACCACAAGCACATGTAGGCTAAACAATATGCTCCTAATCAACCAATGGATCACTGAAGAAATCAAAGAAGAAATAAAAAATACCTAGAGACAAGTGAAAATGAAAGCATGAAGATCCAAAAGATATGGGATGTAGCAAAAGCAGTTCTAAGATGGAAGTTTATAGCAATACAAGCTTACCTCAGGAAACAAGACAAATCTCAAATAAGGAAGCTAACCTTACACCTAAAGGAACTGGAGAGAGAAGAACAAACAAAATCCAAAGGTAGTAGAAGGAAACACAAAGATCTGAGCAGAAATAAATTAAATAGACACTAAGAAAACAATACAAAAGATTAATGAAACTAAAAGCTGGTTCTTTGAAAAGATAAACAAAATTGATAAACCTTTAGCCAGACTCATCAAGAAAACAAGGGAAAGGGCCCAAATTAAGAAAATTAAAAATGAAAAAGGAGAAGTTTCAACAAACACCACAGAAATACAAAGGATCATGAGAGATTACTACAAGCAACTGTATGCCAATAAAATGGACAACCTAGAAGAAATGGACAAACTCTCAGAAAGGTACAATCTCCTAAGACTTAATCAGGAAGAAATAGAAAATACGAATAGACCAATTACATGTAGTGAAATTGAATCTGTGATTTAAAGCTCTAAACAAAATACCTATGACATTATTCAAAGAACTAGAACAAATAATCCTAAAATTTAAATGGAACCATAAAAGACACAGAACTGCCAAAGCAATCCTGAGGAAAAATAACAAAGCAGGAGGCATAACCAACCCTCCCAGATTTCAGACAATACTATGAAGCTACAGTAATCAAAACAGCGTGGTTCTGGCACAAAAGGAGACAGATCAATGGAACAGAGCAGAGAGCCCAGAAATAAACCCATACACCTATGTGCAATTAATCGTTGACAAAAGAGGCAAGAATATACAATGGGGAAAAGACAGTCTCTACAGCAAGTGATGCTGGGAAAGCTGGACAGTCACATGTAAATCAATGAAGCTAGAACACACTCTCTCACAACATACACAAAAATAAACTCAAAATGGCTTAAAGACTTAAATATAACACAAGATACTATGAAACTCCTAGAAGAGAGTGTAACAGGGAAGAGCCAATTCTGACTCCATGTTGGATCTGTTTCTTTACTTTAACCTTTGCTTCCTGTTACTTTTGTTCACTGACAGGATACTGTCTATACATAACGGCCTGCCTTGGGGAACCCTGCCCCTCTGCGTAAATGTTAAACCAAAGTGCCTTTGTTCAGGGAAACATCCTGATCCTGTCTACCTGTGAATGGCTGCAAGAAAGAAGAAATTAACACATCTCCTCCCCAAGGCTGGCCATTCCAGGAGATATTTGCAAGACATAGCCTTTTTATTTTACTTCCTCACCTCCTCCCTCTTTCTCTTCTATAAAACAAATGGGCATCCAGACCCCGATAAGATGGTTTTTTGGAGACATTAACCTGCCATCTTCTCGGTCTGCCAGCTTCCCAAAAAAAGTCATATTCCGTGCCTCAACACCTCATCTCCCAATTTATTGACCAGTCATGTGGCAAGCAGAGCGAGCATGGATTCGGTAACAAGAACACAGGCAAAACATTCTCTGACATACATTCTACTAATGTTTTCTTAGGTCAGTCTCGCACAGCAACAGAAAAAAAAGCAAAAATAAATAGGACCTAATCAAACATATAAGCTTTGGCACAGTAAAGGAAACCATAAGCAAAACGAAAAGACAACCTACGAACTAGAAGAAAATATTTGCAAATCATGTAACCAACAAGGGTTTAATTTCCAAAATATACAAATAGCTCCTACAATTCAATAACAAAAAAACACAAATAACTCAAATGAAAAATGGGCAGAACACCTAAATAGACGTTTCTCCCAAGAAGACATACAGATGGCCAAAAGGCACATGAAAAGATGCTCATTATCACTAATTATTAGAGAAATGCAAATCAACATTACAATGAGGTATCATCTCAAACCAGGCAAAATGGCCATCATTAAAATGTCTACAAATAAAAAATGCTCGAGAGGGTGTGAAGAAAAGGGAACCCTCTTACGCTGTTGGTGGGAATGTAAATTGGTGCAGCCATAATAGAAAACAGTACAGATGTTCTCAAAAAACTAAAAATAAAGGTGCCATATGATCCAGCAATCCTACTCGTGGGCATATACCCAGGCAATACTATAATTCAAAAAGATACATTCACCTCTATGTTGATAGCAGCACTATGTACAATAGCCAAGACATGGAAGCAACCATTGCTAAGTGTCCATCAACAGATGAATGGATAAAGAAGTTCTGGTACATACATAGAACGGAATATTACTCAGCCATAAAAAAATAATGAAATAATGCCATTTGCATGAACGTGGATGGACCTGGAGATTATCATGTTAAGTGAAGTAAGTCATAAAGAGAAAGACAAATACCATATGATATCACTTTTATGTGGAATCTAAAATACAATACAAATGAACATATCTACGAAACAAAAAGTGACTAACAAATATAGAGAAGAGACTTGTGGTTGCCAAGGTGGGGAGGGTGGGGGAAGGAAGGATTGGGAATTCTGGATTAGCAGATACAAACTATTATATGTAGGAGGGATAAACAACACGGTCCTACTGTATAGCACAGGGAACCATATTCAATATCCTGTGATAAACCATAATGGGGGACTTCCGGGAAGATGGCAGAAAAGTAAGACACGGATATCACCTTCCTTCCCACAGATACACCAGAAATATATCTACACGTGGAACAACTCCTACAGAACACCTACTGAACACTGGCAGAAGACCTCAGACCTCCCAAAAGGCAAGAAACTACCCATGTACCTGGGTAGGGAAAAAGAAAAAAGAATAAACAGAGACAAAAGAATGGGGACGGACCCGCACCAGTGGGAGGGAGCTGTGAAGGAGGAAAGGTTTCCACACACTAGGAGCCCCTTCGTGGGCAGAGACTGCGGGAGGCGGAAGGGGGGAGCTTCGGGGATGTGAAGGAGAGCGTAGCCACAGGGGTGTGGAGGGCAAAGCGGGGAGACTCCCGCACAGAGGATCAGGGCCGACTGGCACTCACCAGCCCGAGAGGCTTGTCTGCTCCCCCGCCGGAATGGACGGGGCTGGGAGCTGAGGCTCGGGCTTCGGTTGGAGCGCAGGGAGAGGACTGGGGTTGGTGGCGTGAACACAGCCTGCAGGGGGTTAGTGCACTACGGCTGGACGGGAGGGAGTCTGGGGAAAAGTCTGGACCTGCCGAAGAGGCAAGAAACTTTTTCTTCCCTCTTTGATTCCTTGAGCACGAGGAGAGGGGATTAAGAATGCTGCTTAAAGGAGCTCCAGAGATGGGTGTGACCTGCGGCTAATAGCGTGGACCCTAGAGACAGGCATGAGACACTAAGGCTGCTGCTGCTGCTGCCAAGAAGCCTGTGTGCGAGCACAGGTCACTATCCACACCCCCCTTCCAGGGAGCCTGTGCAGCCCGCCACTGCCAGGGTACCG